>NW_020526621.1:0-14120 GCF_003368295.1 Carassius auratus | reverse complement strand
GGAAACTGCCAAGCTCATGGGCCGGTGCTTCCCAACGCCAGTGTTAGATGACTCTCTTTAAACAAACACACCTGATTCGATGGCGTCACCCTGGTCGTTCGGTTGAAAGACTTCAAGACCTTCAGGTGGGTGCATCGTTAGTGAAGACGTCCAAGACCCCAGGTGGGGAGCACATCAGGAAAAGTTTTGCAATAAACCACAGCATCTGCAACGGCAGCTCTCATTCCTTGTCTCTATCGACACAATAAATGGCAATCCCCAAAAAGGGAAAGCACACCGTCCTGGAGACACTGCAATACCAGGCCGATGCATGGAGTGGACGGAGCAAGCCCCGGCTCCAGCTCCGTGATCTAAAAATCCATTTAATATGTAGTCCCCGGATGGGGGACGTATCAGATATTAAACTGATAAGAACAGATTTTTTTCTTTCGAAAAAAGTTTTATTGTCACCATTTACATTTTTTCCATTTGCATTTTTTTCTTTTTCACACACCATTTTCTTTTTAATCACACATTAAAACAAGCAATATAATATATAATAAATTACACATGGTAAAATGAAAGAAACAATCATTGTTAAAAAGCATTTGATTAAAACCACAGTGTTTTGCTTGTTTTTAAAAGTCCATTATTGTGGTGTGGTTTAAAAGGTGCGGTCAGTTCCAAAAGTAAATACAAATTTTTTTAAAAAAGCAAACAAGCCTCGTATATATATATGTTAATAAAACCTCTTTCATTGATAAACAATGAAAAACACCAATTAAAAATCATCTATTGTGCAAGACCGGGGGTGAGTCCTTATCAAGTGGGTCATCACCCCACTCTCCAGAACCAGGGACATGAAGATGCTACTTTATGGACTCAGCGGAGAATCCCCTCTCCTCCGGCCCGCTGGCCCGCTGTTCCCGTAGCCAGAGTGGTGAGGGTGCATCTACGGGCGGCCAGGGTCGGTGCCTGCCGGGACCCTCTCCGTGCGACCCCGGCCCCCCCGTCCGAATATCGTCGTCCGGTACCCCTGCAGCATTGATGTTACCTTTAGCTCGCATGCATGGAGGGTTACCGTAACGCGCTTCCCCACCAGCAGGTTTCTGGTGGCCCAGATGGCATCCTTGATGACGTTGAGGGTGAGCCAGAGCGAGGTAAATTTCTGTGCCGTCAAGTCCTTCAAGCCCCGGCCCACCCCAAGGATGGCGAGCTGGTACCCGAACTGGGCCCCACCCGCTGGTAGGCACGGGAAATACAGGGGGCCGGTCTTGGCCCACAGGTCCCGCGCAGTGCTGCACTCCCAGAGCAGGTGGTGGACGGTCTCCGGGGAATTGCAGCCGGACCGCGGGCAGATGGGGTTCTGGCCATGCCTCTGGAGTGCATAACCGCCCTGACCGGGAGGATCTCATGAGCCACCATCCACGATAAGTCCTTGTGCCTGTTCTGGAGAGCGGGGTGAGCCGCGTTCCGCCAAACCTGTTTGGCCTCACTTGGTGTGAGGCCCGGAACTGGACTCACCGGTTCCCGGTCCTGCACAACAGAGATGAGAGACTTGTGTTGAGTTAAAATGGTGACATCTTCACTCTCTAAAAGGTATTTCTTTAAAAACTTTTTTATAAAACTGTACTCTTTGGGCAAGTTAAAAGACACTGGGGTTTTCAAGTCCACTGGTAAAATTTTCAGTGTTCGTAGGTAAGACCCCATCCAAAATCGCGCCATTGCAGCCGTCTTGTTTTCTTTGGATGGGGTCGTGGCATAACTAATGTGCAGGGCGGTGAAGCGGCTGCCTAAAAACAGGTGGGGGTCTGGGAGGCCTTTTCCACCGTTCTCCGGCCTTTTCTTGATGGTCTCCCTCTTCAGGCGCTCCCACTTGGACCCCCACAGGAAGTAAAACACCGCCCTCTCCAGTTTCCCCAGGAACCACCGAGGGGGGCTAAAAACAGAACAGACAAGTAAAATCAGAGGTAAAATCACAGATTTAAAAATTAAAACCTTGCCTTCCATCGTCATCTGTCTTAGTCCCCAAAACCCCAGTCTTTTCCTAACTTTCCCTAACAAGTCAGTCCAGTTTTCCCGTCCACCCCCGTCTTTGTCAAATTTAACGCCTAAAATCTTAAAATCGTTGTCTTTAAAAACCAAATCAAGTCCTCCTGTGTCCACGTCTCCCCACGGCCCGAAGAGCTGGGCCTCGGACTTGTTTCTATTGAGTTTGGCGCCCGAGGCGCCAAACTCAATATAGTAGTATAACTGATAAGAACAGATTTTTCTTTCGAAAAAGTTTTATTGTCACCATTTACATTTTTTCCATTTGCATTTTTTCTTTTTCACACAACATTTTCTTTTAAATCACACATTAAAACAAGCAATATAATATATAATAAATACACATGGTAAAATGAAATAAACAATCATTTTTAAAAAGCATTTGATTAAAACCACAGTGTTTTGCTTGTTTTTAAAAAGTCCATTATTGAGGTGTGTTTAAAAGGTGCGGTCAGTTCCAAAGTAAAACACAAATTTTAAAAAAAAAACAAACAAGCCTCGTATATATGTTAATAAAACCTCTTTCATAATAAAACAATAAAAAACACCAATTAAAAATCATCTGTTGTGCAAGACCGGGGGTGAGTCCTTATCAAGTGGGTCATCACCCCACTCTCCAGAACAGGGACATGAGATGCTACTTTATGGACTCAGCGGAGATCCCCTCTCCTCCGGCCCGCTGGCCCGCTGTTCCCGTAGCCAGAGTGGTGAGGGTGCATCTACGGGCGGCCAGGGTCGGTGCCTGCCGGGACCCTCTCCGTGCGACCCCGGCCCCCCCGTCCGAATATCGTCGTCCGGTACCCCTGCAGCATTGATGTTACCTTTAGCTCGCATGCATGGAGGGTTACCGTAACGCGCTTCCCCACCAGCAGGTTTCTGGTGGCCCAGATGGCATCCTTGATGACGTTGAGGGTGAGCCAGAGCGAGGTAAATTTCTGTGCCGTCAAGTCCTTCAAGCCCCGGCCCACCCCAAGGATGGCGAGCTGGTACCCGAACTGGGCCCCACCCGCTGGTAGGCACGGGAAATACAGGGGGCCGGTCTTGGCCCACAGGTCCCGCGCAGTGCTGCACTCCCAGAGCAGGTGGTGGACGGTCTCCGGGGAATTGCAGCCGGACCGCGGGCAGATGGGGTTTTTGGCCATGCCTCTGGAGTGCATAACCGCCCTGACCGGGAGGATCTCATGAGCCACCATCCACGATAAGTCCTTGTGCCTGTTCTGGAGAGCGGGGTGAGCCGCGTTCCGCCAAACCTGTTTGGCCTCACTTGGTGTGAGGCCCGGAACTGGACTCACCGGTTCCCGGTCCTGCACAACAGAGATGAGAGACTTGTGTTGAGTTAAAATGGTGACATCTTCACTCTCTAAAAGGTATTTCTTTAAAAACTTTTTTATAAAACTGTACTCTTTGGGCAAGTTAAAAGACACTGGGGTTTTCAAGTCCACTGGTAAAATTTTCAGTGTTCGTAGGTAAGACCCCATCCAAAATCGCGCCATTGCAGCCGTCTTGTTTTCTTTGGATGGGGTCGTGGCATAACTAATGTGCAGGGCGGTGAAGCGGCTGCCTAAAAACAGGTGGGGGTCTGGGAGGCCTTTTCCACCGTTCTCCGGCCTTTTCTTGATGGTCTCCCTCTTCAGGCGCTCCCACTTGGACCCCCACAGGAAGTAAAACACCGCCCTCTCCAGTTTCCCCAGGAACCACCGAGGGGGGCTAAAAACAGAACAGACAAGTAAAATCAGAGGTAAAATCACAGATTTAAAAATTAAAACCTTGCCTTCCATCGTCATCTGTCTTAGTCCCCAAAACCCCAGTCTTTTCCTAACTTTCCCTAACAAGTCAGTCCAGTTTTCCCGTCCACCCCCGTCTTTATCAAATTTAACGCCTAAAATCTTAAAATCGTTGTCTTTAAAAACCAAATCAAGTCCTCCTGTGTCCACGTCTCCCCACGGCCCGAAGAGCTGGGCCTCGGACTTGTTTCTATTGAGTTTGGCGCCCGAGGCCCGACCGTACCAGTCAGTCAAGTCCAGTGCTCTTCGTATTGATAAAACGTCTGTGGCTAAAAGAGTTACGTCGTCCATATATAAAACACAGGTCGCCGTCAGTCCCCCCGTCCCAGGAACGTCCAGTCCTTTGATCCATTTGTCCCTTCTCAAGATCTGTGCCAGTGGCTCGATGCAAGCCACATACAGAAGAGGAGATAAAGGACATCCCTGACGGACACCACTGTGTATGTTCACAGCTTTGGAAAGATGCCCATTTATTAGAATTTTGCTGACTATTCCCTTGTACAGCAGTCCCACCCAGGCTATAAACCTCTTTGGAAACCCCATTTTCTCCAGAACCTGGAAGAGGTACTGGTGCGAGACTCGATCAAATGCTTTTTCAAAATCTAAATTTAGGACTACTAGCCGAATATTTCTGTCTCTCGCGTAACAGATGGCGTCTCTAATCAGCACTAGGTTGTCTGTTATCTTTCTTCCGGGCACAGAACAAGCTTGATCCGGGTGAATCACATCCTCTAAAACAGTTGACATGCGTGTTGCTAAAACTTTGCTAAAAAGTTTATAATCGAAATTTAAAAGTGTTATGGGTCTCCAGTTTTTTAAGTCAGTCCGGTCACCTTTTTTGTGAAGTAAAGAAACTATCCCTATTCTAAAACTGTCTGGAAGTCTGTCGAGGGTCTCAAACTCTTTAAAAACTGTCAAAAGCTCTTGTCCTAAAATGTCCCAAAATGTTAGATAAAACTCCAGGGGAAGTCCATCCACTCCTGGGGACTTCCCCTTTTTAAAACCTCCAAGAGCTTTTTGGGTTTCTAAAATGTTCAAATCTTGGGCTAAAATCTCATTTTGACAGTCGACCCTTTTCTCAACAAAATTTAAAACTTCTTTTACGGTGTCTGAGTGTACCTTTTTAAAACTATATAAAGCCCCATAAAATTTTTCCACATCCTCTAAAATCTCTTTTGTTGTGTTAACCTCCCTATCCCCTGTTTTAACCCTGGTTAACCCCCCACCCCTTGTTATTATTTTCTTAAAAAAATATCTGGTACACTTTTCCCCTTCTTCAATTTCTCTCTCTTTGCTTCTTAAAAGGACCCCTTTACTTTCTATATTGGCTAAAACTGACATTTCCTTTTTTACATCCTGGATTTCATTGTTAAAATCAAAACCATTATTTAAAAGATTAAAATACCTTTGTAGTCTTTTTTGCAACCCCAACATGCATTTCTTTTCCCTACTCTTCTTTTCTTTCCCTATCTTTCTAAAAAACTGTCTCGTCCGGTCCTTTACCATCTCCCACCACTGTGCACGTGTATCATAAAAGTCTTGGAGGGTCTGCCATTGGCTGAACTGTTCCCTATATTCTAAAATTACATTCTTGTCTTCCAACAGGGAACAGTTCAGCTTCCACAGCCCTCCCCCTACCGTCACACCCATGGGCAGTGAAAGGGTGCAAGACAGCATCATGTGATCAGAGAAAAAAAGGGGGGTTAATGTAGCATCGGTTGGCGGGCAGTCCCTTGTAAACACGTAGTCGATTCGAGAGGCTTTGGTACCATCACCACTGAACCAGGTGAAGCCCTCCTCTCTTTGATGCAAAATTTTAAAACAGTCGACTAAATTAAAATCTCTGACTAAACCCTGCAATAAAACCGACGTTTTGTCCACTCTAAAATCCTCCCCTACCCTTTTCCTGTCTGTTTTAGATAAAACACAATTAAAATCCCCTGCTACCATTAGGGGAGCCCTACCTAGCATGTGGGGTTGCAAGTCTTCTAAAAGCTCATATCTTTCGTTCTTTTCCGTAAAACCATATACATTAAGAACATTAAAATCCCTGTCTAAAAAGGTCAGATTTACTAAAAGTGCCCGGCCTTGCCTCACCACAGTGCTGCCCTTCACCAAGATGTTAGGATTATTAATTAAAACCGCAACTCCGTCGTTTTTGTTAAAATTTGATCCGCTCCATATGGAGGCTCCTGCGGACCATAGCTCTTCCATTTTTGTGTACCTAGTTAAAAAGGGCAGAGAACACTCTTGTAATAAAAACAAATCTGACTTAAAAGATTTTAAAAAGGACAAAATACTCTGTGCTCTAATGGTGGACCTCACACTTCTGACATTGATAGTAGAGATGGTGAGGGCCATGAGCAGTAGGGTTAAAAAGGTATGAGGCATTTAAAACAGAAGACAAGAAAAAGACTACAAAAATATGATTAAAATCATGTTACATCTTGTAGCATTTGTCTTTCCTTTTCCCCAGATGAGCTGAGGTCTGGAGGGCAAATGCCTGTCGCTTCAGAGGCCACAGAGGGAACCTCTTGTGGCTCCTTTGGCGATGATGCTGTTAGCTTAATGTGCAAAAAGGAAACCTCATTTGGGGACTCTAGGGGCCACATGCGCTCCAGATCTACCGAATCGGAACTATCGAGCTTATATGCTGCCCTAGATTTTTTCTCCTCCGTTACAATCAGAGGAGACCCCGCAGGTCTTTTTTGCACCTGAGCATTAGGGAGTGAACACTCTGTCTCACTCCCGGTGGATTCTTCCACCCCATCCGAAACTGTTACCAGTGATTCTTCCTCACTTTCCTTTCCTTCCATTACCATTTCCTGTTCCGTTGCCTCCGCCCCTGTGGCCGCCCCACTTCCTCCTTCCTGCCCAATCCCTGAGGCCGGCTGGGAATTTGAAATTCCCGCCAAAACCTCAGGGACCGCCTCCTCTCTCCTTTGTTCCTTCGTTTGTTGCCCATGTGGGGCGGCCATTTTTAGCTTGTTGGCAAAACTTTTAGGGCAGTCTCTGTAGAGATGGTTTGTTTCTCCACAAAGATTGCACCGTCTGCCATTGGTACAGTCATCAAAACTGTGACCAATTTCTCTACACTTCCCACAGATTAACTCTTGGCATGCTTCAGATAGATGACCAAACCTTCCACACTTTCTGCAGAGTTTGGGCATTCCTTGATAATGTATGTAGCCTCTGTTCTCTCCGAGCACAATCATGGAAGGCAGATGCTTCAGGCCCTGGTAGCCCCCAGCGTCTTCCCATTGTTTAATGGGAATTCGCCAGGAGCATGTCCAAATGCCATCTTCATCTAACACTTTGACAGGCTGGCCTCGAACAGTGCAAAATCTACCCAACCAAACACAAATATCATCTCCAGTCACGGTTTCATTGAACATCCTGACAATCACAGTTTTAAGTGTGTTATCAGAAAGTTTCTCAACAGTGAACATGGAAAACTGGGCTTTAACGGATTCAAACCTTTGCCAAAAGTCACTAAGTAGGGAAGCGGTTTTAAAACTAACATCAAATCCTTTGTTCAAGGGCAGAGTCATCAAACAATTCAGGTCGTCACATTTAAAAGCTAAGGTCTTTTGGATCAGCTTCCTGGAAAAGTCCATACGGGACATTCCCAGGAGCTTCCCCTCAACCTGCCTAAATAAAAAACGCACGCTGTGGTGCCTCCGCACGCCGGCACGGGCAGCCGACATGATGGAGGCACCAACAGCCTAAAAACTTAAAACAACAATAAATACAACAATAAATAACAAAATAAATAATTAAAAGACCTCACCTTAAAACTTGTTGGAGCCCGAAGCAGCAGAGTTCAATATACCTCTCGAAGTTGTGTGACTCAAGATATGAAACGATCTCGAGTCAGGAAACCTCCAAGAGGCGATCGCAGTCTCAACCGTCCGACAAGATACTTGATCTTAGCCAAAAGGCCGAGAAGCGATGCTGCTAAGACGCAGCAGGGAGGAAGCCGGACACGGCGATGCCCATCTCGGCTTTGGTAAGTTTTGGGAGACCTAAAAACGCTGGGGGATGGTACCCTGATAGCACACATACATCTAGGAGACGTCTATTTGACATATGAATTTACATCTGCAAGATGTAGTTTTAAGGCTGTTTGCTCATCTGCAATACGTCTATTGGACGTCTCCTTTTAGCAGTTGGGTTACTTTGGAAATGTAATAGGTTACAGATTACAAGTTACCCTGTTTAAAATGTTATAGTAGTATAACTTTTTCAATTACTTTATTAAAGTAATGTAACTAATTACTTTTGAGTACTTTTAGATTACTTTTCTAAATTTGTGAAAATTAAATAATAATAAATAAAAACATATACATCAACTCAAATACAGTTATCTAATAAGCATGTGTCATTCCTGTATAATAAACTCCTGAAACATTGGTGTTTTTTTAAACTGCTGTCTCTTTGTATATGATATGATAGGTAAAATGCATGACGTGACACAGAGCAGTTCTAGAAATGATGTTTATGTGCTCATGTACTCCTATATTGAGGCGGCAGAGGCTGACAACACTGCAAGCTTCAGTAGGCCTATTTGTATTAAATGAAACTGCATGTTTTTGCCATTAATTTACAGGAAGGGCGGACTGGGAAAAACAAAAAATTCTGTTAAAATTCTGGAAATTATTAGGGCGTATGTCTCAGAACAGTCAGTGCAATTTGGGAAAGAAATCAGTGAAATCTGTATGTGGATGTGTGTAAATATTCAAATGTAATTGCCTTTGTAATCGTTAAAAATTTCATAAGTAACTTTAATTTAATTACTAATTTTTTCTTCGTAACTGTAACTAATTACAGTTACATTCATTTTGTAATTAAATTACGTAATGCTGTTACATGTAACTAGTTACTCCCCAACACTGCCTTTTAGATGTCAGATAGATGTCAATTAGATGTCTTTTAGATGTTTATGATTTAGAAGGTATATAAAACTGACATCTGAAAGGCGTATGTCAGACGTTTGTAGATGGCAGATGCTTTCCAGATCAACAGTTCTTTAACAGACATCTTGCAGACGTAAGTGTGCTATCTGGGTAGTACCCTCCCCTGTCTACAACGTCACCGGGCCTCGTCCCGATCGGCCTGACGGAAAGTACGGCATGGCTCGTAACTCCCAAACGGTTGGTCGCAGAGCCACGTGCCTTATGACACCGGAATCCTTGGCTCGAGCCGAACGAGACGCAGGTCTCAGATTGGCCCGTCGCTCTGACGAAATTTTCGGGTATTTTGGATTTTGTCGAAAACCTTCTTTTGCAACCTGGCGCCAGGTATTTGGCCCAGTCCCACCCAAATCAGCACAGAAAGCTTCTCTGGAGTCTGAGTGTCAATAATCATCCAAAAATAGAGGAAATTTCCATTCACCTTGGCGAGGGGACCTCAAAACGTGCTAAGGTGGCGTGTCCGAGGTGGCTCGAATGGCTATAACTCCAGGAAGGAGTGAGATCCCTTCACCCAAATCGGCACACCTGTGCAGGGGCTCAGTCCGAGGCCAGGCGAAAAGGGACGCGGCGACAGGCCACTAGGTGGCGCCGTAAGCTGAAAAATAGGGAAAATGTAATGTAAATGGACAATCAAACAAAGATGAAAACACCTGCAACACTGCGGGATGGTAGTACCCTCCCCTGTCTGCAACGTCACCGGGCCTTGTCCCGATCGGCCTGACGGTGGAACTGCAGCGACGGAAAGTACGGCATCGCTCGTAACTCCCAAACGGTTGGTCGCAGAGCCACGTGCCTTATGTCACCGGAATCCTTGGCTCGAGCCGAACGAGACGCAGGTCTCAGATTGGCCCGTCGCTCTGACGAAATTTTCGGGTATTTTGGATTTTGTCGAAAACCTTCTTTTGCAACCTGGCGCCAGGTATTTGGCCCAGTCCCACCCAAATCAGCACAGAAAGCTTCTCTGGAGTCTGAGTGTCAATAATCATCCAAAAATAGAGGAAATTTCCATTCACCTTGGCGAGGGGACCTCAAAGCGTGCTAAGGTGGCGTGTCCGAGGTGGCTCGAATGGCTATAACTCCAGGAAGGAGTGAGATCCCTTCACCCAAATCGGCACACCTGTGCAGGGGCTCAGTCCGAGGCCAGGTGAAAAAGGGCGCGGCGACAGGCCACTAGGTGTCGCTGTAAGCGACAACAAAATTAATACGAATCGAAAAAAAGGACAACCAAACAACATGGAGACAGTTACAGCTAGGCTGCAGTCAGTCCAATCTACTTTCAAAGTAAGGTCTGCGCTATGTTCGAACTAAACTACCCACCAGGGTCCGATTTTTCAAGAGCGCAAGTGACTTTGTTTCACAGGCGCACAACACAAATCTCGCATGTGACAGAACTCCCCATTCTGAAAGGAAAATAAATAAAAAACTGTAAAAACCTCTTCTGCTTTGTTTCACCAACAATTTCAGGGGAGAGCGCGAACGCAGTCCCCCACTACCATAAATTATGCAGTCGAGATTCCCGCATTTGGGGAATTCGCAGGGGTCAGCATGGCCGGAGTGCAATGGACAAGCCTCGCCCTGGGTGAACCGCCTTCTTGATCATGGTGTCTCCCCTGCCAGGTAAGTATGAAGGCCCAGGCGGTCAGCCAGAGGTGTGATTTGCATCTCTACCATCCTCACCAACGGTTAGCCCTCCGCCCCCCCTCCAGGAAAGGAAGGACGGGTGCCTTCCGTTACTGGCCTGGAAACTGCCAAGCTCATGGGCCGGTGCTTCCCAACGCCAGTTTTAGATGACTCTCTTTAAACAAACACACCTGATTCGATGCGTCACCTCGTCTGTGAAAGACTTCAAGACCTCAGGTGGGTGCATCGTTAGTGGAAGAGTCCAAGACCCCAGGTGGACACATCAGGAAAAAAGTTTGCAATAAACCACAGCATCTGCAACGGCAGCTCTCATTCCTTGTTCTGCTATTCGACACAATAAATGGCAATCCCCAAAAAGGGAAAGCACACCGTTCCTGGAGACACTGCAATACCAGGCCGATGCATGGAGTGGACGGAGCAAGCCCCGGCTCCAGCTCCGTGATCTAAAAATCCATTTAATATGTAGTCCCCGGATGGGGGACGTATCAGATATTAAACTGATAAGAACAGATTTTTTTTCTTTCGAAAAAGTTTTATTGTCACCATTTACATTTTTTCCATTTGCATTTTTTCTTTTTCACACAACCATTTTCTTTTTAATCACACATTAAAACAAGCAATATAATATATAATAAATACACATGGTAAAATGAAAGAAACAATCATTGTTAAAAAGCATTTGATTAAAACCACAGTGTTTTGCTTGTTTTTAAAAGTCCATTATTGAGGTGTGTTTAAAAGGTGCGGTCAGTTCCAAAAGTAAAATACAAATTTTTTAAAAAAAGCAAACAAGCCTCGTATATATATATGTTAATAAAACCTCTTTCATGATAAAACAATGAAAAAACACCAATTAAAAATCATCTATTGTGCAAGACCGGGGGTGAGTCCTTATCAAGTGGGTCATCACCCCACTCTCCAGAACAGGGACATGAGATGCTACTTTATGGACTCAGCGGAGATCCCCTCTCCTCCGGCCCGCTGGCCCGCTGTTCCCGTAGCCAGAGTGGTGAGGGTGCATCTACGGGCGGCCAGGGTCGGTGCCTGCCGGGACCCTCTCCGTGCGACCCCGGCCCCCCCGTCCGAATATCGTCGTCCGGTACCCCTGCAGCATTGATGTTACCTTTAGCTCGCATGCATGGAGGGTTACCGTAACGCGCTTCCCCACCAGCAGGTTTCTGGTGGCCCAGATGGCATCCTTGATGACGTTGAGGGTGAGCCAGAGCGAGGTAAATTTCTGTGCCGTCAAGTCCTTCAAGCCCCGGTCCACCCCAAGGATGGCGAGCTGGTACCCGAACTGGGCCCCACCCGCTGGTAGGCACGGGAAATACAGGGGGCCGGTCTTGGCCCACAGGTCCCGCGCAGTGCTGCACTCCCAGAGCAGGTGGTGGACGGTCTCCGGGGAATTGCAGCCGGACCGCGGGCAGATGGGGTTCTTGGCCATGCCTCTGGAGTGCATAACCGCCCTGACCGGGAGGATCTCATGAGCCACCATCCACGATAAGTCCTTGTGCCTGTTCTGGAGAGCGGGGTGAGCCGCGTTCCGCCAAACCTGTTTGGCCTCACTTGGTGTGAGGCCCGGAACTGGACTCACCGGTTCCCGGTCCTGCACAACAGAGATGAGAGACTTGTGTTGAGTTAAAATGGTGACATCTTCACTCTCTAAAAGGTATTTCTTTAAAAACTTTTTTATAAAACTGTACTCTTTGGGCAAGTTAAAAGACACTGGGGTTTTCAAGTCCACTGGTAAAATTTTCAGTGTTCGTAGGTAAGACCCCATCCAAAATCGCGCCATTGCAGCCGTCTTGTTTTCTTTGGATGGGGTCGTGGCATAACTAATGTGCAGGGCGGTGAAGCGGCTGCCTAAAAACAGGTGGGGGTCTGGGAGGCCTTTTCCACCGTTCTCCGGCCTTTTCTTGATGGTCTCCCTCTTCAGGCGCTCCCACTTGGACCCCCACAGGAAGTAAAACACCGCCCTCTCCAGTTTCCCCAGGAACCACCGAGGGGGGCTAAAAACAGAACAGACAAGTAAAATCAGAGGTAAAATCACAGATTTAAAAATTAAAACCTTGCCTTCCATCGTCATCTGTCTTAGTCCCCAAAACCCCAGTCTTTTCCTAACTTTCCCTAACAAGTCAGTCCAGTTTTCCCGTCCACCCCCGTCTTTGTCAAATTTAACGCCTAAAATCTTAAAATCGTTGTCTTTTAAAAACCAAATCAAGTCCTCCTGTGTCCACGTCTCCCCACGGCCCGAAGAGCTGGGCCTCGGACTTGTTTCTATTGAGTTTGGCGCCCGAGGCGCCAAACTCAATATAGTAGTATAACTGATAAGAACAGATTTTTCTTTCGAAAAAGTTTTATTGTCACCATTTACATTTTTTCCATTTGCATTTTTTCTTTTTCACACAACATTTTCTTTTAAATCACACATTAAAACAAGCAATATAATATATAATAAATACACATGGTAAAATGAAATAAACAATCATTTTTAAAAAGCATTTGATTAAAACCACAGTGTTTTGCTTGTTTTTAAAAGTCCATTATTGAGGTGTGTTTAAAAGGTGCGGTCAGTTCCAAAGTAAAACACAAATTTTTAAAAAAAAACAAACAAGCCTCGTATATATGTTAATAAAACCTCTTTCATAATAAAACAATAAAAAACACCAATTAAAAATCATCTGTTGTGCAAGACCGGGGTGAGTCCTTATCAAGTGGGTCATCACCCCACTCTCCAGAACAGGGACATGAGATGCTACTTTATGGACTCAGCGGAGATCCCCTCTCCTCCGGCCCGCTGGCCCGCTGTTCCCGTAGCCAGAGTGGTGAGGGTGCATCTACGGGCGGCCAGGGTCGGTGCCTGCCGGGACCCTCTCCGTGCGACCCCGGCCCCCCCGTCCGAATATCGTCGTCCGGTACCCCTGCAGCATTGATGTTACCTTTAGCTCGCATGCATGGAGGGTTACCGTAACGCGCTTCCCCCACAGCAGGTTTCTGGTGGCCCAGATGGCATCCTTGATGACGTTGAGGGTGAGCCAGAGCGAGGTAAATTTCTGTGCCGTCAAGTCCTTCAAGCCCCGGCCCACCCCAAGGATGGCGAGCTGGTACCCGAACTGGGCCCCACCCGCTGGTAGGGCACGGGAAATACAGGGGGGCCGGTCTTGGCCCACAGGTCCCGCGCAGTGCTGCACTCCCAGAGCAGGTGGTGGACGGTCTCCGGGGAATTGCAGCCGGACCGCGGGCAGATGGGGTTCTTGGCCATGCCTCTGGAGTGCATAACCGCCCTGACCGGGAGGATCTCATGAGCCACCATCCACGATAAGTCCTTGTGCCTGTTCTGGAGAGCGGGGTGAGCCGCGTTCCGCCAAACTGTTTGGCCTCACTTGGTGTGAGGCCCGGAACTGGACTCACCGGTTCCCGTCCTGCACAACAGAGATGAGAGACTTGTGTTGAGTTAAAATGGTGACATCTTCACTCTCTAAAAGGTATTTCTTTAAAAACTTTTTTAAAACTGTACTCTTTGGCAAGTTAAAAGACACTGGGGTTTTCAAGTCCACTGGTAAATTTTCAGTGTTCGTAGGTAAGACCCCATCCAAAATCGCGCCATTGCAGCCGTCTTGTTTCTTTGGATGGGGTCGTGGCATAACTAATGTGCAGGGCGGTGAAGCGGCTGCCTAAAACAGGTGGGGGTCTG
>NW_020526620.1:12500-15000 GCF_003368295.1 Carassius auratus | reverse complement strand
AAAAGAGTCAATGCCCGATCTCTGAATTTTAGCAGGTTTAGGTCTAGTTAGTACTTGGATGAGAGACCGCCAAGGAATAGCAGGTGCTTTAAGCTTTTGGGTTTTCTTTCCTACTTATATAATGTACTGGCGAGTAGATTGGCTGATCTTTAAATAGCCTTCTCTTTGCAGCAGTCTTCGCTTACGGCCATACCAGCCTGGCAATGCCCGATCTCGTCTGATCTCGGAAGTTAAGCAGGTTTGGGCCTGGTTAGTACTTGGATGGGAGACCGCCTGGGAATACCAGGTACTGTAAGCTTTTTTTTTTTTTTGAAAATTTTTCACTTAGTATATAATAATTTTGCAAAAAATAGAGTCAATGCCCGATCTCTGAATATAAGCAGGTTTGGGCCAGGTTAGTACATTGATGGGAGACTGCCTGGGAATACCAGGTGCTTTAAATTTTTGGATATTTTTCACGAATTATATAATAATCTTGCAAAAAAAAAAAAAACAAAAAAAAAAGAGACAATGCCCAATCTCTTAATCTTAGCAGGTTAATGTATGGTTAGTACTTGGTTGAAAGACCGCATAGGAATACCAGGTGCTTAAAGCTTTTGGAATTTTTTCACTTAGTATATAATAAATTTGGCAAAAAATAGAGTCAATGCCCGATCTCTGAATATAAGCAGGTTTGGGCCAGGTTAGTACATGGATGGGAGACTGCCTGGGAATACCAGGTGCTTTAAATTTTTGGATATTTTTCACGAATTATATAATAATCTTGCAAAAAAAACAAAAAAACAAAAAAAAAAAGAGACAATGCCCAATCTCTGAATTTTAGCAGGTTTAGGTATGGTTAGTACTTGGATGAGAGACCGCCTAGGAATACTAGGTGCTTTAAGTTTTTGGGTTTTCTTTCCTACTTATATAATGTACTGGCGAGTAGATTGGCTGATCTTTAAATAGCATTCTCTTTGCAGCAGTCTTCGCTTACGGACATACCAGCCTGGCTATGCCTGATCTCGTCTGATCTCGGAAGCTAAGCAGGTTTGGGCCTGGTTAGTACTTGGATGGGAGACCACCTGGGAATACCAGGTACTGTAAGCTTTTTGGAAATTTTTCACTTAGTATATAATAATTTTGCCAAAATATAGAGTCAATGCCCGATCTCTGAATATAAGCAGGTTTGGGCCAGGTTAGTACATGGATGGGAGACTGCCTGGGAATACCAGGTGCTTTAAATTTTTGGATGCTTACGTGAAGGGGGACAATGTCTTGTATAAACAGGCTAAATACACATTGGAAAAGGAGATCAAAGTGGCAAAGAGGAATTATTCTGAAAAAATAAGGACTCAGTTCACTTCCAACGACTCCGCATCAGTGTGGAAAAGTCTAAAGAAGATCACCAATTACAAGACACCACCCCCCAGCACCGTAGAGAATCAACGACTGGCAGACGATCTGAACAAGTTTTACTGCAGGTTTGAAAGAACACCCATCACCTGCCCTGAACGCCTCCCCCAACAACCATTCACACCCTTCACAACTCCTGCAACCAGCCCTGAATGCCTCTCCAAACTACCGTTCACACCATTAACAGCTCCTGCAACCCATCCTGAACACCTCTCCAATCAAGCACTCTCACCATTCTCACCTCCTGCATCCCCCCTCTCCCCCACACCTGCAATTCAGATCAGCGAGGATGCGGTGCGCCAGGTCTTCCGGAAGCAGAAAAGGAAAAAAGCACCAGGCCCAGATTGTGTTACACCAGCCTGTCTGAAATCCTGTGCTGACCAGCTGGCCCCCATCTTCACACAGATCTTCAACAGATCGCTGGAGCTGTGCGAAGTCCCTTCATGCCTCAAACGTTCCACCATCATCCCCATCCCTAAGAAACCCAAAATTACAGGACTAAATGACTACAGGCCTGTGGCTCTAACGTCTGTAGTCATGAAGTCATTTGAAAAACTGGTGCTGGGCCACCTGAAGGACATCACTGGGCCCTTGCTAGATCCTCTTCAGTTTGCCTACAGAGCAAACAGGTCTGTGGACGATGCAGTAAACATTGGACTGCATTATGTTCTGCAACACCTAGACAGACCGGGGACTTATGTGAGGATCCTGTTTGTGGACTTCAGCTCGGCCTTCAACACGATCATCCCAAACCTCCTCCTGCCCAAACTAAATCAGCTCTCCGTGCCCACCTCAGTCTGTCAGTGGATCAACAGCTTCCTGACAGACAGGCAGCAGCTAGTGAGGCTGGGAAAATACACATCCAGCACCCGTACAATCAGCACCGGAGCTCCCCAGGGGTGCGTTCTCTCCCCACTGCTCTTCTCCCTGTACACTAATGATTGCACGTCTAAGGACCCCTCTGTCAAGCTCCTGAAGTTTGCAGATGACACCACACTCATCGGCCTCATTCAGGACAGTGACGAGTCTGCTTACAGACAGGAGGTAAAAGAGCTGGCTGTCTGGTGCAGTCTCAACAACCTGGAGCTTAACACCCTCAAAACAG
>NW_020526620.1:0-7500 GCF_003368295.1 Carassius auratus | reverse complement strand
TCGTCTGATCTCGGAAGCTAAGCAGGTTTGGGCCTGGTTAGTACTTGGATGGGAGACCGCCTGGGAATACCAGGTGCTGTAAGCATTTTGGAAATTTTTGACTTAGTATGTAATAATTTTGCCAAAAAATAGAGTCAATGCCCGATCTCTGAATATAAGCAGGTTTGGGCCAGGTTAGTACATGGATGGGAGACAGCCTGGCACTGTTAATTTCGTTGACTAAATATTTTCGTCATTATTTTCGTCACGAATATATTTTTGCTGACGAAAACGAAACGAAAACTAAAATAGAAGGCACTGATGGAGACTAAAACTATGACTAAATTGATTGACATTATCGTCAACGAATAAAGGACGAGACGAAAATAGACTGTGACGAAAATCAAATCAGCAGACGGGAGAGATGCGAGGAATGAGCAAAAGAACCGGCAAAACAGAACAGACTGCATGAGAGAAGAGAACCAATCAGAGCCTGACTTATTGAGACGTGAAGCGAAGGTTTTCAGTTTTTATGAGCTCCCGGGAAGTCGGCATTCGAAGAGGTGATAGGGACTTTAAGCAACAGCCTCTGGTGGAACGGCAACGCCATTCTGGCGTTGTATTGCGCCTGCGCGAATTTAACTGCTACTTTGTGACGTTCTAATTTAACGGTCTACTACGGGAGAACAGCTGATTTGCCAGAGTCGCTACAACGTGAGAAGTTAGGTAAATAAATGTTATGTTTTTAGACTTATTTACATCATACAATATTAAAAACTCCTCATCTGACAAAAGATTGTCATTTAACGCCAAAAGCAATCCTTCTCTTGCTTTTTTAAATTATATATTTTTTTGGATCTCAATAAATGAATTAATGCTGCGTTGCGCTGTTCTGTTTTACCGTTGCTTAGTGACTTTTACGTTCTTGGCTACAGCGGTGTGACGGCAAACTTCCGGTCGCTGTAGCCGTTCCATTCGCAGCTGTTGCTTAAAGTCCCTACTGTCTAAAAGAGCGACAAAATGTCCACAGCTCACTTCACGTTTGACGACGAACAAAACAAAACAAAGTGTAAAGCACGCAGAGCGCTCATTCGTGGCAAGAACACAACCAATTTGAAAAGACATTTACAGACGAGCCACCCGGACATTTTCTCAAATGTAATTTCACAACGATGTTCTTTTGTTTATTGAGCTAAGCAAAATTGGAATAGTGCAGTGCGTAGATGTTGTAGCATTAAATATTACGAACTGAAAAGTACTGTAAAATAGCCCCTTCTTCAAATTAGATGCGAGCACAATACTAATACGTAATATCATGATAAATACATTTGATTAATACTAATGTTTAGTATATTTTATAATGTTCTACTTGTTGACAATATCACAAATATTTCTATATTAGTCATGTGAAACATGAATGTTCACATCCTATCATTATACATACAAATCTAGCAATATTGTAGTATTTAAAACATACAATATTGCTAGACAAATGAATACCTTATAAAATCTTGTTACTTTTTTTATCCACCTAGCTGCCAACTTATTAAATATTTACTTTAAATGTATGCACTTATTGTTCAGCTCAGCTGTAAACTTTAAGGTCCTGGACCTAACTTTATTTTTCTTTTATTGATGGTCAATTGGCAGCTAGTTATTGTTTACATTATCATGACAGTGTTTGTTGCTGCATAAAAGCTTTTGAATCGAAATAAAGACACAGTTGTGTTGAAATAAAGTTGAATTTGTTTTATATATTTTGGTAAAGTTTGTTTCCTATACCAGCTGTAAAATATTGTCTAGTAAATCTGTTATTGATTTTAGTCTTATTTTAGTCGACTAAAATACCAAGCAATTTTAGTCGACTAAAATACCAAGCAATTTTAGTCGACTAAAATACCAAGCAATTTTAGTCGACTAAAATACCAAGCAATTTTAGTCGACTAAAATAAGACTAAAATTAAAACAAATCAGATGACTAAAACTTGACTAAAACTAAAAAGAATTATAGTCAAAAGACTAAGACTAAAACTAAATTAAAATTTCGTGTCAAAATTAACACTGCAGCCTGGGAATACCAGGTGCTTTAAATTTTTGGATATTTTTCACGAATTATATAATAATCTTGAAAAAAAAAAAAAAAAGAGACAATGCCCAATCTCTTAATCTTAGCAGGTTAATGTATGGTTAGTACTTGGTTGAAAGACCGCCTAGGAATACCAGGTGCTTAAAGCTTTTGGAATTTTTTCACTTAGTATATAATAAATTTGGCAAAAAATAGAGTCAATGCCCGATCTCTAAATTTTAGCAGGTTTAGGTCTGGTTAGTACTTGGATGAGAGACCGCCTAGGAATACTAGGTGCTTTAAGTTTTTGGGTTTTCTTTCCTACTTATATAATGTACTGGCGAGTAGATTGGCTGATCTTTAAATAGCATTCTCTTTGCAGCAGTCTTCGCTTACGGACATACCAGCCTGGCTATGCCTGATCTCGTCTGATCTCGGAAGTTAAGCAGGTTTGGGCCTGGTTAGTACTTGGATGGGAGACCGCCTGGGAATACCAGGTACTGTAAGCTTTTTGGAAATTTTTCACTTAGTATATAATAATTTTGCCAAAAAATAGAGTCAATGCCCGATCTCTGAATATAAGCAGGTTTGGGCCAGGTTAGTACATGGATGGGAGACTGCCTGGGAATACCAGGTGCTTTAAATTTTTGGATATTTTTCACGAATTATATAATAATCTTGCAAAAAAAAAAAAAAAAGAGTCAATGCCCGATCTCTGAATCTTAGCAGGTTAAGGTCTGGTTAGTACTTGAATGAGAGACCGCCAAGGAATACCAGGTGCTTTAAGCTTTTGGAATTTCTTCACTTAGTATATAATAAATTTGGCAAAAAATAGAGTCAATGCCCGATCTCTGAATATAAGCAGGTTTGGGCCAGGTTAGTACATGGATGGGAGACTGCCTGGGAATACCAGGTGCTTTAAATTTTTGGAATTTTTTCACTTAGTATATAATAAATTTGGCAAAAAATAGAGTCAATGCCCGATCTCTGAATATAAGCAGGTTTGGGCCAGGTTAGTACATGGATGAGAGACTGCCTGGGAATACCAGGTGCTTTAAATTTTTGGATATTTTTCACGAATTATATAATAATCTTGCAAAAAAAAAAAAAAAAAAAGAGTCAATGCCCGATCTCTGAATCTTAGCAGGTTAAGGTCTGGTTAGTACTTGAATGAGAGACCGCCAAGGAATACCAGGTGCTTTAAGCTTTTGGAATTTCTTCACTAAGTATATAATAAATTTGGCAAAAAATAGAGTCAATGCCCGATCTCTGAATATAAGCAGGTTTGGGCCAGGTTAGTACATGGATGGGAGACTGCCTGGGAATACCAGGTGCTTTAAATTTTTGGAATTTTTTCACTTAGTATATAATAAATTTGGCAAAAAATAGAGTCAATGCCCAATCTCTGAATATAAGCAGGTTTGGGCCAGGTTAGTACATGGATGAGAGACTGCCTGGGAATACCAGGTGCTTTAAATTTTTGGATATTTTTCACGAATTATATAATAATCTTGCAAAAACAGAAAAAAGAGTCAATGCCCGATCTCTGAATTTTAGCAGGTTTAGGTCTAGTTAGTACTTGGATGAGAGACCGCCAAGGAATAGCAGGTGCTTTAAGCTTTTGGGTTTTCTTTCCTACTTATATAATGTACTGGCGAGTAGATTGGCTGATCTTTAAATAGCCTTCTCTTTGCAGCAGTCTTCGCTTACGGCCATACCAGCCTGGCAATGCCCGATCTCGTCTGATCTCGGAAGTTAAGCAGGTTTGGGCCTGGTTAGTACTTGGATGGGAGACCGCCTGGGAATACCAGGTACTGTAAGCTTTTTTTTTTTTTGAAAATTTTTCACTTAGTATATAATAATTTTGCAAAAAATAGAGTCAATGCCCGATCTCTGAATATAAGCAGGTTTGGGCCAGGTTAGTACATTGATGGGAGACTGCCTGGGAATACCAGGTGCTTTAAATTTTTGGATATTTTTCACGAATTATATAATAATCTTGCAAAAAAAAAAAAAACAAAAAAAAAGAGACAATGCCCAATCTCTTAATCTTAGCAGGTTAATGTATGGTTAGTACTTGGTTGAAAGACCGCATAGGAATACCAGGTGCTTAAAGCTTTTGGAATTTTTTCACTTAGTATATAATAAATTTGGCAAAAAATAGAGTCAATGCCCGATCTCTGAATATAAGCAGGTTTGGGCCAGGTTAGTACATGGATGGGAGACTGCCTGGGAATACCAGGTGCTTTAAATTTTTGGATATTTTTCACGAATTATATAATAATCTTGCAAAAAAAAAAAAAAAAAGAGACAATGCCCAATCTCTGAATTTTAGCAGGTTTAGGTATGGTTAGTACTTGGATGAGAGACCGCCTAGGAATACTAGGTGCTTTAAGTTTTTGGGTTTTCTTTCCTACTTATATAATGTACTGGCGAGTAGATTGGCTGATCTTTAAATAGCATTCTCTTTGCAGCAGTCTTCGCTTACGGACATACCAGCCTGGCTATGCCTGATCTCGTCTGATCTCGGAAGCTAAGCAGGTTTGGGCCTGGTTAGTACTTGGATGGGAGACCACCTGGGAATACCAGGTACTGTAAGCTTTTTGGAAATTTTTCACTTAGTATATAATAATTTTGCCAAAAAATAGAGTCAATGCCCGATCTCTGAATATAAGCAGGTTTGGGCCAGGTTAGTACATGGATGGGAGACTGCCTGGGAATACCAGGTGCTTTAAATTTTTGGATATTTTTCACGAATTATATAATAATCTTGCAAAAAAAAAAAAAAAAAAAAAAAAGAGTCAATGCCCGATCTCTGAATCTTAACAGGTTAAGGTCTCGTTAGTACTTGAATGAGAGACCGCCAAGGAATACCAGGTGCTTTAAGCTTTTGGAATTTCTTCACTTAGTATATAATAAATTTGGCAAAAAATAGAGTCAATGCCCGATCTCTGAATATAAGCAGGTTTGGGCCAGGTTAGTACATGGATGGGAGACTGCCTGGGAATACCAGGTGCTTTACATTTTTGGAATTTTTTCACTTAGTATATAATAAATTTGGCAAAAAATAGAGTCAATGCCCGATCTCTGAATATAAGCAGGTTTGGGCCAGGTTAGTACATGGATGAGAGACTGCCTGGGAATACCAGG
The DNA here is from genome assembly GCF_003368295.1 of Carassius auratus. Lineage (NCBI taxonomy): Eukaryota > Metazoa > Chordata > Actinopteri > Cypriniformes > Cyprinidae > Carassius > Carassius auratus. The sequence continues at coordinate 2,306 of NW_020526620.1, read as the reverse complement.
TGCTTTAAATTTTTGGATATTTTTCACGAATTATATAATAATCTTGCAAAAAAAGAAAAAAGAGTCAATGCCCGATCTCTGAATATAAGCAGGTTTGGGCCAGGTTAGTACATGGATGGGAGACTGCCTGGGAATACCAGGTGCTTTAAATTTTTGGATATTATTCACGAATTATATAATAATCTTGCAAAAAAAAAAAAAAAAAGAGTCAATGCCCGATCTCTGAATCTTAGCAGGTTAAGGTCTGGTTAGTACTAGAATGAGAGACCGCCAAGGAATACCAGGTGCTTTAAGCTTTTGGAATTTCTTCACTTAGTATATAATAAATTTGGCAAAAAATAGAGTCAATGCCCGATCTCTGAATATAAGCAGGTTTGGGCCAGGTTAGTACATGGATGGGAGACTCCCTGGGAATACCAGGTGCTTTAAATTTTTGGAATTTTTTCACTTAGTATATAATAAATTTGGCAAAAAATAGAGTCAATGCCCAATCTCTGAATATAAGCAGGTTTGGGCCAGGTTAGTACATGGATGAGAGACTGCCTGGGAATACCAGGTGCTTTAAATTTTTGGATATTTTTCACGAATTATATAATAATCTTGCAAAAACAGAAAAAAGAGTCAATGCCCGATCTCTGAATTTTAGCAGGTTTAGGTCTAGTTAGTACTTGGATGAGAGACCGCCAAGGAATAGCAGGTGCTTTAAGCTTTTGGTTTTCTTTCCTACTTATATAATGTACTGGCGAGTAGATTGGCTGATCTTTAAATAGCCTTCTCTTTGCAGCAGTCTTCGCTTACGGCCATACCAGCCTGGCAATGCCCGATCTCGTCTGATCTCGGAAGTTAAGCAGGTTTGGGCCTGGTTAGTACTTGGATGGGAGACCGCCTGGGAATACCAGGTACTGTAAGCTTTTTTTTTTTTTTGAAAATTTTTCACTTAGTATATAATAATTTTGCAAAAAATAGAGTCAATGCCCGATCTCTGAATATAAGCAGGTTTGGGCCAGGTTAGTACATTGATGGGAGACTGCCTGGGAATACCAGGTGCTTTAAATTTTTGGATATTTTTCACGAATTATATAATAATCTTGCAAAAAAAACAAACAAAAAAAAAGAGACAATGCCCAATCTCTTAATCTTAGCAGGTTAATGTAATGGTTAGTACTTGGTTGAAAGACCGCATAGGAATACCAGGTGCTTAAAGCTTTTGGAATTTTTTCACTTAGTATATAATAAATTTGGCAAAAAATAGAGTCAATGCCCGATCTCTGAATATAAGCAGGTTTGGGCCAGGTTAGTACATAGATGGGAGACTGCCTGGGAATACAGGTGCTTTAAATTTTTGGATATTTTTCACGAATTATATAATAATCTTGCAAAAAAAAAAAAAAAAAAGAGACAATGCCCAATCTCTGAATTTTAGCAGGTTTAGGTATGGTTAGTACTTGGATGAGAGACCGCCTAGGAATACTAGGTGCTTTAAGTTTTTGGGTTTTCTTTCCTACTTATATAATGTACTGGCGAGTAGATTGGCTGATCTTTAAATAGCATTCTCTTTGCAGCAGTCTTCGCTTACGGACATACCAGCCTGGCTATGCCTGATCTCGTCTGATCTCGGAAGCTAAGCAGGTTTGGGCCTGGTTAGTACTGTGGATGGGAGACCACCTGGAATACCAGGTACTGTAAGCTTTTTTGGAAATTTTTCACTTAGTATATAATAATTTTGCCAAAAAATAGAGTCAATGCCCGATCTCTGAATATAAGCAGGGTTTGGGGCCCAGGTTAGTACATGGATGGGAGGACTGGCCTGGGAATACCAGGTGCTTTAAATTTTGGATATTTTTCACGAATTATATAATAATCTTGCAAAAAAAAAAAAAAAAAAAAGAGTCAATGCCCCGATCTCTGAATCTTAGCAGGTTAAGGTCTCGTTAGTACTTGAATGAGAGACCGCCAAGGGAATACCAGGTGCTTTAAGCTTTTGGAATTTCTTCACTTAGTAATATAATAAATTTGGCAAAAAATAGCAGTCAATGCCCGATCTCTGAATATAAGCAGGTTTGGGCCAGGTTAGTACATGGATGGGAGACTGCCTGGGAATACAGGTGCTTTTAAATTTTTTGGAATTTTTCACTTAGTATATAATAAATTTGGCAAAAATAGAGTCAATGCCCGATCTCTGAATATAAGCAGGTTTGGGCCAGGTTAGTACATGGATGAGAGACTGCCTGGGAATACCAGGTGCTTTAAATTTTTGGATATTTTTCACGAATTTATATAATAATCTTGCAAAAAAAAAAAAAAAA
>NW_020526619.1:22500-35563 GCF_003368295.1 Carassius auratus | reverse complement strand
CCCCACACCATCAGAGATGCAGCTTCTGAACTGAGCGCTGATAACAACTTGGGTTGTCCTTGTCCTCTTTAGTCCGGATGACATGGCGTCCCAATTTTCCAAAAAGAACTTTGATTTTTTGTATTTGATTCGTCTGACCACAGAACAGTTTTCCACTCTGCCACAGTCCATTTTAAATGAGCCTTGGTCCAGAGAAAACACCTGCGCTTCTGGATCATATTTATATATGGCTTCTTTCTTGACCTATAGAGTTCTAGCAGGTAACAGTGAATGTCACGGTGGATTGTGTTCACTGACAGTGTTTTCTGAAGTATTCCTGAGCACATGTTGTGATCTCCATTACAGTAGCATTCCTGTATGTGATGCAGTGCGTCTAAGAGCTGAAGATCACGGGAATCCAGTATGGTTTTACAGCCTTGACCCGTACACACAGAGATAGTTCCAGATTCTCTGAATCTTTGGATGATATTATGCACTGTAGATGATGATAACTTCAAAATTCTTTGCAGTTTTTCTCGGAGAAAACTTCTTTCTGATATTGCTCCATTATTGTTCGTCACAGCATTGGGGAATTGGTGATCCTCTGTCCATCTTGACTTCTGATAGACACTGTCACTCTGAGAGGATCTTTTTAGACCCAATCATGTTCACAATTGACCTAATAAGTTGCTAATTGGTCCTCCAGCTGTTCCTTATATGTACATTTAACTTTTCCGGCCTCTTATTGTTACCTGTCCCAACTTTTTTGGAATGTGTGCTCTCATGAAATCCAGAATGAGCCAATATTTGCATGACATTCAAAATGTCTCACTTTCAACATTATATATGTTATCTATATTTATGTGAAATAAATAACTGGTAACTGGTTTTAAATGGCAACTGTCATGGCAACTGTGGGTTTTAGGTAATTTTGTACAAACGGCTTGCATGCATGACCCTTTTAAGACGTGTTGCCCCTTTAAGATGTGTTGCCCTTTTAAGTCTTATCGCCATTTTACCATTGCGCAGCAGTTGAAGAGAAGAGACATTTAGCCGATCCAATACAAGCATAATATGTGTGCGTGCATCCTAAAAGTGAGTTGTTCTTGGTAAATTATGTTTAGTATTGAGATTAAGTTATAATCTTGCAGGCATTTGCAGATATGATAATTATTTTCGATAGATTGTGCGTGCATAACCAGCGTTTGTTTACAAGCACGTTATGTATATCTGCCGTGATATTTTACAATTGCTTTATCTCTACTGTTCTCATGTTCTACATTGAGATAGATTGTCTTTAGTTAATCTGTCTGCTGTAAATTGCAAGTATAAGTGTGTTAATGAGGATTATGTGGTAAAATTACCTATTCAGATGCTAATATGCCAATCCATTGAGCTGTAGCATTTCACTTATATTCAGTAATATTGCTAGTAATGTTAATTTGTTGGGTTTAAAATCTGTATTATTCACCTTTTTGTATTTGTTATTTTTATACAGACCACACCTGTTATATGCTAAATGGGAAAGTAAAGTCCTCAAAGAAAGAACTGTTGTTGACTGAGTTCCTGGGCTCTGACCGGCCTACCAGTGCAAGTGATCCCTTCCACAGTCTTTTGATAACTCGCATTCCAAATCCTACAAAATGGTCCTTCGAGCCGGATGATCACTTCTCTGGATTAAGATGTCAGCCAGTTCTGAAACAGTAAACCCCTCGGTTCGCACAAAGCGCCGTCCAGCCTATTTACAAGATTATGAGGTGGACTTGCAGAGCTTCCATAAAACAGTGTTACCAGTTAGTACGAGGGAACAACCAGTGGAGTCATCTGATGACGATTACTCTTCGCCACAGGTTGGAGCATCTGCTGCAAAGCCTAAGAGAGCACATGGTTTACCCACCATTTCTTCCCCGTCGAGGCTGACGGTCAGGGATAAGCATTGTGACCATCCACGTCTTCTGCAGCAGCACATTTTCCAGTCCTGCCTACCAGTCATCACCACAATATCCAAACCGACAGCTACAGTCTGAATACGGTGCAGAGTTCGTTCCCCCTTGGTGATGAAGGTGATGGATACCAGAGTGACAGATCAGATGCTAGTTCCCTAAAGTTTACAAAGGATCTCAGAGGAAGAATTTAAAGCTTCGTGAAACACAGCAGGCCATCCAAGCTGATCTTAAACGAATTGAGACCGCCAAAAGATGAGCTGATCCAGCTTTTAGTGACAGAGCCTGTAGTTCCAGAAGCCTTTATCTAATGTCCCAACACCCGTTCTGATTATCCATCAGTTAAATTCCACGATGAAGCATATGCAGATGATGAAGACTGGCCAGAGCCTCCTCCCACCCATTCATACGATGAGCCAGAAAATATAAATCAGTGCGCAGCAAAGGATTAAGAGCACTACCAAGAGCCACACCAACAATCACTTCCTTAGACTCACTTCTGTTGAAAAGACTAGGATTTCGGCTATCCAAGTTCATATGATAACCAGTTTAGGTATGGCCAGTATCCCTGCCGACAGATACGTCCTCCAAATGCACATGAACAACCAGGAAGTCTTTATCCTGAACAAACACAGGACAGTTTCCTATAATGTGTCACCTCCGCATGGCATCTGTGGATCTGACAGAGAAATATTACAAAGGTCCCTCGCCCACCATCCCTTACTTCTGCACCAAAGACCCAGTGAGTTTGCTCGATTAAAATAGCCTTGGAAAATCTTCTGCCACCTGATATACTGAGATGTTCAAATATCAAGTACTGGTTGACCACTTGAAATTAGACGATGCTTGTTCTAATAGCAGATTCCTTCTTGCACTCCCCTACACCTTATCGAGACACCATGTTGGCCCTGAATGACCGGTTCGGTCAGCCTCAGCCAAGAGCATTAAGACGGATTGCCACTATTCTTGATTCACCTGATATAAGCCGCAATGACCCTTCAGCCTTTGAGAAGTTCTCTCTTCAAGTGCAGTCTCTAGTTGGGCTGCTTAAGACTTTAGGCCAGACAGGAGCGTTGAGTTGTATTGTGGGTCGCATGTTGCACGCCTTCTCAATAAGTTGCCACCTGAAAGACGGGCTGATTTCCGCCGCCACATGTTACATCGGTCCTGCTGGGGTGACATACTCATTGGTAGATCTGGCAGAATGGCTGAAATATGAGTCTTGGTGCCAAAGCTATGATGATCAAACTGCCAAGGGAGAAAGCAGAGCCCAAACGAGAGTTCCAAGTAGCTCCACGAGCACGCCAAACCACTGCCACAGTACTGACTGGGTCTGGAAATAGTGTTGATGTGAGAGCCACTGCAAATTCTCCTGCCAAGGTTGATGAGGAAAGCTAAAGGTAGGCCCATGGTATATTGCTCTTACTGTCAGAACTCTGAACATGCTTTCAGTCAGTGCCCTCAAATTCCGACCCTCACCAAAGATCAACTCTCAGAGTGGATACGATCCAATAGGAGATGCTGGCGTTGTGGTCTTGCCCATCAGGCTGCCCATTGTGGTCTAAAGAAACCATGTCCACTTTGTCAAAGGAAGCATCTACGAATCCTCCATGAAGTAAATGAGAGGCCTGTCACAGTGTCATCCAAAACCGAGGCTTGCCTAGTTAGTTCAGCGACACAGACACTTTACCTGAACAAACCAGTCAGCAGTAATAAAGTTTTGCTCAAGATTGTCAGAGTACTCCTACATCATGGCAGTTGCACATTAGACACATTTGCAATCCTTGATGACGGTTCTGAGCGTACCATGCTTCTGCCAGATGCAGTACGAAAGCTTGGCTTGAGAGGTACTGAAGAAAGCTTAGCTCTGAGAACAATCCGTCATGATGTGCAAACCCTTGAAGGGGCTTCAGTCTCATTCCACATTTCTCCATACTACAATCCAAAGAAGCGATATCTGATATCCAGAGCCTTTACTGCACCACAGCTTGATCTCATTGACCACTCGTACCCAATAGCTAAGCTGCAAAGGCAGTACAAACACTTGGCTGGACTACCATTGCAGAGCTTTGAAAAGGCCAACCTCTCATCCTTGTTGGCGCAGATCAAACTCACATGATCACACAATTGAGCCAGTAAGACTTGGTCCACCTGGTGGCCCCGCTGCAATAAGAACCAAACTAGGCTGGACACTGCAGGGCCCTACCAGTCTGTTAGAGCAGCGACTCAAACCAAAGGAGTGTCTCCACATATCCCTTCCTCTTAGCACCACAGAATTGTGCAAGAATGTTAATAGGCTGTGGCAAGTGGATGTTTTGCCCTTTCGGAATGAAACGGAGTGCACAAGGTCAAAGCAGGACCAAAGGGCCATCGAACTGCTGGAAGCCAAAACAATTCGCATAAAGGTGGATGGAATACGCCGGTATGCAACACCCTTGTTACGTAAAGGTGACATGCCCCATCTTCACGCCACTATGGAAGCAGTCATGCCACGCCTACGAAGTACTGAGAGGAAACTTGCCAGAGACCCGCAACAAGCTGATGCCTATTCCTCCGAAATCCAGAAATTGTTCAGTCAGGAGCAATCAGAATGCTCAGTCCAGAAGAAAGAGAAGGAGGTGGTGAGTGCTGGTTTATTCCACATCACATGGTGCACCATAATGGCAAGAATCGTGTGGTGTTTGATTGCTCATTTCAGTTTAATGGTCTCAGCTTAAATGATTCACTCCTCGCTGGCCCCATCTTGGGTTCATCTCTCCTTGGGGTCTTACTCAGATTCCGTGAGCATACAGTTGCCATCAGTGCGGATATCCGGGGCATGTTCCACCAGGTCCGCCTTCTTCCTGAAGATAGATCACTTCTTCGGTTTATCTGGCGTGACTCCAGGGAAAAGGGCACCCCTGATGTCTTTGAATGGCAGGTTCTGCCATTTGGGACAACGTGCAGCCCATGCTGTGCAACCTTTGCCTTACAGCAGCATGTAAGAGACCATAGCCAACCGGGTGATGATGTAAGGTTCTCCATAGAACGATGCTTTTATGTTGACAATTGCTTGCAGAGCTTGCCATCACCAGAGGAGGCTAAGCAATTGGTTGATAAGCTGAGAGGTCTGTTAGCTGAAGGAGGCTTTGAATTGAGGCAATGGGCCAGCAATATTCCAGCTGTCATTAGCCATCTTCCACCTGAAGCAAGATCGGATGGGTTTGAACTCTGGCTAGCCCATGAAAAGACTGATGTCCAAGAGTCCACATTGGGCCTTAGCTGGAATTGCCCAGCAGATGTTCTGACTTACCGTCACCGGCCCATCGATCATGGGGCTCCAACCATGAGGATTATTTACAAAGTTTTAGCCAGTCAGTATGACCCCTTAGGATATATCCTCCCGTATACTACAAGGGCTAAGGTACTGGTCCAACAACTTTGGAACAAGCAGCACAGCTGGGATGATACTCAACTTCCCCAAGCCTTGGTTCAGAGCTGGAATGAATGGGAAAATCAGCTGCAGTTTCTTCACAAAATCAGTTTCCCAAGATCATATGTACCAGCTTCAGTAGATCAAACAAGATCTATTATAGACCTTCACGTGTTCAGTGATGCTTCAGAGAGCGCATATGGAGCAGTCGCCTACCTGCGCACTGAAGATCAGCAGGGGTAAGATCCATCTGTCATTCGTATTGGCACGTTCTAGAGTAGCACCTAAAAGAGTCCTGTCAATACCCCGCTTGGAGCTCTGTGCTGCGGTAATTGGTGCACAGCTAAAAACCCAGTTGCAGAAGGAATTAACATTGCCACTTCGCCACACAGTTCTCTGGACAGACTCTACTACAGTGCTGTCTTGGATTCAGTCAGAGTCTTGCCATTTCAAGGTTTTCGTCGGTACCAGAGTGGCTGAAATCCATGAGCTTACCAACATCACCGCTTGGCGATATGTGGATTCAGCTCAAAATCCAGCGGATGACCTTACAAGAGGAAAGACTCTAAAAGACCTTGCTAAGCCAAACAGATGGAGCCATGGGCCCCCATTCCTGCTCCTTTCCTCAGAGAACTGGCCAGCAAACCCTACAGAGTGCCCCGAGATTGACAAGTCTGAGTTCAAGAAATCCGCATTCTGTGGAGTTGTAGCTGTAAACGGACAATTGGCAGTGAGTACAAGACCTGGACAGAGCTGGTGAAGGCCATTGCACAGGAGCTACATGGGGCGGCTGGAGAGTCAGGAGAACCTACAGCAAACACTTACCAAACAGCAGAGACAGTCATACTCCAGAAGGTGCAAAGTGAGAGTTTTCCTGAAGAATTGCAACGGTTGAGATCAGGCAAACCTCTTCAACACAATAGCCGCTTACTTACCTTAACTCCAGAATATGACACATCGACCAATCTAATCCGGGTTGGTGGTAGGTTACGACATGCAGAAACCTTAGATCCTGCCCTGAAACATCCAATCGTACTAGATTCTAGACATCCAGCCGTGAAATTACTTCTTCAAGATTTTGATGAAAGACTCTGTCATCCAGGCCCTGATCGGGTGTTTGCAGAAATAAGGAGAAAATACTGGGTGTTAAGAGGAAGAGCAGCCATCCGCATCTTACAGCATGCCTGTACAGAATGTCAAAGACTCAGAGCCAAACCTACCTTTCCCAAAATGGCAGACCTTCCTGTGGCACGTTTACGCCTCTACAAACCAGCCTTCCATTCCACCGGTATGGATTGCTTCTGCCCTTTCCTTGTAAAGATTGGTCGACGAGTAGAAAAGAGGTGGGGAATCCTCTACAAGTGTCTTACCACACGAGCCGTGCACGTGGACCTGCTTAACAGCTTGGACACAGATTCATTTCTGATGTCGCTACGTAGGTTTATTGCTCGAAGAGGTTCCCCAGTAGAATTACTGTCAGACCAAGGAACAAATTTCCGAGGTGGTGAACGGGAACTGTGCGAGGCATTCCAGGCCATGTCACCTGATCTCCAGCGAAAACTCGCACCACAAAAGATAGCATTCCATTTCAATCCCCCTGCAGCACCACACTTTGGGGGAGTGTGGGAAAGGGAGATAAGATCCATTAAAATGGCACTATCTACAACTATTGGGGACCAAACAGTACCAGAGGAAGTACTCAGGACTGTTCTGATCGAAGTAGAGAACATCCTTAACTCCAAACCCCTCGGGTATGTGTCTTGTAATGTGGCTGATCCTGATCCAGTAACACCCAACCTTCTTCTCACAGGGCGGCTAGACAACTCCCTACCTACAGTCATATACCCTAAAGAAGAGGGATTGAGTCGTCGCCGTTGGAGACACTCTCAAGTGTTAGCTGACCACTTCTGGTCCTCTTTTATCCGCCATTACCTTCCGAACTTGCAAGTCAGACAGAAATGGCAACATACATTCCCTAATATGACCACAGGCACAATAGTCATGATAATGGATCCTCATCAGCCCAGAGCCCATTGGCCAATTGGAAAGGTAGTCCAGGTGCACCCCAGTCAAGATTCGCAAGTGAGATCAGTGGATGTCCAAGTTCAAGGGAAGGTTTATACTAGACCTGTAGCTCGACTTGTGGCTCTACCCCCCATTCCTGAAGATGATACAGAGGAGACCAATACCCCAACGCAGCAGCAGTGACACACATGCAACCTTCTCAAGTGTCAAATTGAACACAATTTGGGGGCGGCTGTACAAACGGCTTGCATGCATGACCCTTTTAAGACGTGTTGCCCTTTAAGATGTGTTGCCCTTTTAAGTCTTATCGCCATTTTACCATTGCGCAGCAGTTGAAGAGAAGAGACATTTAGCCGATCCAATACAAGCATAATATGTGTGCGTGCATCCTAAAAGTGAGTTGTTCTTGGTAAATTATGTTTAGTATTGAGATTAAGTTATAATCTTGCAGGCATTTGCAGATATGATAATTATTTTCGATAGATTGTGCGTGCATAACCAGCGTTTGTTTACAAGCACGTTATGTATATCTGCCGTGATATTTTACAATTGCTTTATCTCTACTGTTCTCATGTTCTACATTGAGATAGATTGTCTTTAGTTAATCTGTCTGCTGTAAATTGCAAGTATAAGTGTGTTAATGAGGATTATGTGGTAAAATTACCTATTCAGATGCTAATATGCCAATCCATTGAGCTGTAGCATTTCACTTATATTCAGTAATATTGCTAGTAATGTTAATTTGTTGGGTTTAAAATCTGTATTATTCACCTTTTTGTATTTGTTATTTTTATACAGACCACACCTGTTATATGCTAAATGGGTAAGTAAAGTCCTCAAAGAAAGAACTGTTGTTGACTGAGTTCCTGGGCTCTGACCGGCCTACCAGTGCAAGTGATCCCTTCCACAGTCTTTTGATAACTCGCATTCCAAATCCTACAATATTGGTCGTCTTGTATTATTGGTGACTTGTTAAAACCACTAAATCTTAATGGAATAGGTCCCAAAATACACAACAGAAAACCATTTTCAATGGTTAATGGTTAAAAATGGATGGTTCGTAGTGTTTTAGCGGAAACCATTAGAATCTGTGGTTTCTATTGTTTTTGTTTTCTTCCCACAGTATGACCGCGAGAGGGCGACATTTGCTCTTCAAACTACCAGAAACACACTAACCATGGGCAGATTGAGCATTACTGATAACTCACGAGCCTGTGTAGAGTTAAGAATCGATTCTTCTCTGAACTCTGGTTAACGCTCTGTCAAGGGTCTCTCTGAGTTACGACGTTAAACATTTTCCAGTAAAGTTAAAGAACATTTGTTTAAAGTTACCTGGTCTTTAAAAGTGTTATTTACGTTTTCTTGTGTTACTTGTTTTAGAACGTTCAAAAGAGAACAATCAAAGGTTATGTTCCCATAATGGTTGCAAAATTATACAAAGCTCCCCTAATAGCAGCATAACCAGAGAAAATGTTTTTGAATCGTTTATAAAAACTGGATGTTTTCAGAGAATAGAAACAACATAATAACAATGTTTTTTTTTTTTTATCACGCGTGATATTACAATCACACTTTTTATACATATTCATATACACTCCAAAGATTTGTTCACTCTTCATCACGAGCATCTGCGCGTGCACGGGTGGGAAGGTGCGTGACGTCATCGCGGGTTTATAGGCAGAGATCCTCCTCGTCATCGCACAGCTCAGATGTTTTGGGCAGAGAGAGACATGAGCGCGCAGAGACTCGCTTCTTGCTTCTTGCTTCTGGGTTTGATCTGGTTCACGAGCTGCGCGCCGCCGACCTGTTACTCGCGCGCTCTGGAGCTCAGCAAAGAAATCATGAGGGATCTGGACAAAGTACATAAACATGATCGCACGGTAAGAGAGTGTATGCACTGTCCCTAAAAACACACCTGCATCTCAGAGACGTCTGCGTCTACAGCCTTTTAAGAGTGTTTGCTCATCTGCAATACGTCTATTGGACGTTTCCTTGTTCAGATGTCAAATGGACGTTTATTAGATGTCTTTAGAGATGTTTATAATTTAGAAAGTAGGTAAAACTGACATCTGAAAGAAGTCTAGCAGATGCTTCCCAGATCAAGCTCTTGCAGACGCACGTGTGTTATCTGAGCTGTGATAATGTTATGGTCCTGTATGAACGTGAAACTTTAACTCTTGCAGAAAACATGCGCCGAGTCTCTGCCGAAGATGTTTCTGGACGTGCACGTGAGTGATCATTTCTGCCAGCTGTGAGAATCACTAACCTGCACTGATTTCATTTCTGCTGAGTAATAACTGCTTGCATGTCATCTGTCACATAAACAGATTCCAAGAATTATGAACTTCTAATTAGACTATATACCATTTTAAAATGCTCATAATTAGATTACAGTAAATTTTTATGGATTACACATTATTCACACAGTGGCAGTAAATCATTCATTTTTTATCAACTCACTAACCCAGTTTAATGTGTTTAATGCATTTTATGATGTTGATATAAAAATGAATATATTTTATTTCTCTTTACTTTGTCAATGTGTTATATTTGATGGTAAGTTTAAAACAAGTTAAATAGAAAAAGTGATGTAAAAGTGATCCGAATGCATCACCTAATATTAGCAGCGTAGATGACATCACTAACTAGATTCCATCATGTGCTCTGCAATCAATAACAGACTGATCTGTAATTCATCGAAGCTTTATGAAGTTCATTCAAAAGTTTATGCAGTGTGTGTGTGTGTGTGTGTGTGTGTGTGTGAGTGTGTGTTTATAGTTTTTCTCGATTGCTAACACACGATTCATGAAACAATACACCATTTTCTCACAACTATAAACTACACACCAACTTGTGCAAACTTCAGACGTCCAGGTCAAAATCAAATAGTTTAGTCAGAAACACGTTCTCTTTGTCCTCAGATGACACACACACCTGTCAAATACACACACTACTTCACTGACTAGAGAACACTAGTGAGTTCAGATACTAAAACCTCCTTTTGGGAAACAGGGATCCTTTGGCTAGTCCATGTCTGTTACAGTATACAACATAAATAGAGCGGTGCAGATACAGTAGAATCAGTGTTAAACTGTAAGAAAAGGATGCCAAATGAATCCGTTATAGTCTGTTAGTAATTGAGAAACACTGTTATACTTTGGGGACTGATTTGTTATTTATAGCTGTTTTCAGCTGCTTTCACACATCTTCAAACCTAATGAAAATGAAGCTCTACTCTTTAAAACTACTCACTCTTGCTGAAACCCAAACTTTGCCCTCATCACACACACACTACAGTCTCACACACTGGTGAGATCAATTCTCAACAATACTACAAAAACCAAAACCAAAAACCAGTAATAAGTTGTTGCTTGTGGTTCACATGTATACTTTTGCAAATGTTCTATTTATTAATGTACTGTACAGTACAATACACCAAACAACAAGAAGAAGAAAGTCCTCCCCAGCATCACATGTTTGGTCTGGGACAGACATCACCGGCTATACCGGCCCTAGCAAGGGATTGTGGGTAAAATCCTCTCGCATGACTGATCCACTCATCACACATCAGCTGTAATGTCTAAACCTCTGATTACTGGAACACATGCTTTCTACAGAAACTCTCTCTGTGTAAGGCAGTTTGGTGAATGTGTAGGACCAGAGGAAAGCTCTCTAAAGTTACAGTAGAGTACACTGAGGGACATCTTCCTGTTTTCATCACTGAATGTTTCTATGATCGAGGGGACGGTGAAGAAACTTAAGTTTGGTTTTACTCATTGCCCAGCCTCCCTCATAGTCAAACCACGGACAAGTACATGGTCAGATAGTGGCACACGTTTCATCTGAGACTCCTTGACCCTCCTCTTCCTCCACTCCTCACTGCTCTTCCTCATCATCTTCCTCCTCTCCTTCTTCTCTGGAGTCCTCGACCTTTTCAGTCACGTATCTCTGGATCCATTGTTCCTAAACTGAATGAACTGACTGCAGGGCAAGACTTAGGCTCGTGGAGGCCCCTGGGCTTGAGTCACTTTCGGGCCCTACCTTCTATAGCCTACATTACTTTAAATAGAACAAAATGATACATACACAAGCTATGTATTAGAGCTACACAATTGTGGATAAACTGAGAATAAAAATAGAGACCAAGATTCTGAACAAACAACTAAACAAAATAACATAATTTATGTTAATTGCTGAAGTCTATAAAAATGTTTAATTAATCTGAATCATTTATTTAAAAAAAACTTGGGTTTGAATGAATGATTGAATTCCTCAATCAAATACACTTGTTTCATAGATGAATCAGCATTTTTGAATGAACAATTCAATGACTGAAAGTCATTGGTTGACATCTTGTGGTGTAACAATATAATCGATCCAATCGTTATTTGAACTGCAAAGCTTTTTCAAAATGTGACTAGTACAGTATACAGTGTTACATATAAAAAAAAAACGTTATAATTTATTTATATGACCACTGATTGAAGCTTGAAAAAGTTTTTCTTATAAATAAATAATGATTAAAAAAGTTCAAAGTGATGATGTGTTTATTGCAATGCACAATAAATAGATTGGTCAGAATGAGAATAAAACACTTATTTACCTGGAAAACATATTGAAAAACAAACAAATACCTTGTAAGGTTGCAATCATAACAAATCATTTGTATTACATATAAATAGCTAAATCTATGAATGTATAAATCTTTTTTTTTATTATTGTTCTTGGTAAGTGGTGACATATTGTATAGATTATATACATCTCCAGTACACATATAGGCAGTGTTAGGCTGACTTTGACCTACAGTACTATGTCTACTAAGTTACATCACATAAATTACACTCTTAGAGAATAATATATAACAGAATTAAATAAGCATTTTCTCATTACCATGGCATTTTAAAGATCGTTAGATGTAATTTAGTACTCTAGCAAAAATACATAAATAGAACTTCATAGAACATGCCTAACTTTGTTCAAATTTAGTGGCGTTGGAGAACATAATTCCACATAGTGCAAAGAAAAGCAGGATCAAGCCTGTTCATTTTTTATCCAGAGACCAAGCATCATTTTGTGTTGTCGGGTTCTGTTTGCTGTCTTCTGCCATGTTCATCAGTGACTCTTGAATATTGGCATAATTTCTGCACAGTGCCTTGGTGTCCTTTGCATGCGCAGCCCACCTGGGGTCAGAGAGAGATTTTAGTGTATCAATGCGGTGGTTTTCATTAGGCTGCAAACCTGCAGTTACCACCTTCCATCTAGCTGTGGATTTCGAGCAGAAGTTGAACAAAGTCTGAATGAAGTAAAAAAATCGGCGGTCTCTGTGCAGCAGTTTGCGCTATTAACTCCAGCCAGATTAAGCATGTGCGCGGCGCACGGCACCCACTCACTAGTGGATTAATGCCTTTGATGTAATCCTTTTTATTTTACTGATGACTTCCATTTTGCGTTGCTGTCCTTTATTCTTTAATTTTCTTTTAAACACGCCACTCTGATACCGATTGTCCGCCATTACATCACTGTCTAATGCTTTTTTTTTTTTTATGCAGACAGGTTTTTTCAACGGCAGTAGAGGTTTGCTCCATCTGCAAACCTCAAGATGACTGACATTTAATTTAGCTAATTAAATTACATTTTTCATTGCAGGGCAGGGCCAGGTAACAATGCTAGACCAATCAACAAACTTTAAATGAAAAATTTAATG
>NW_020526619.1:5000-17500 GCF_003368295.1 Carassius auratus | reverse complement strand
TTCTTCAAAATCTCAAAGAAAACATTGATCTCAGTAATAGTTCGGTTTTGTGACTCTGGATCACAAAACCAGTTTGTAAGGGTCCATTTTATTTTAAAACTGAGATGTATACATCATCTGAAGCTGAATAAATGATCTCTCCAGTGATGTGTGGTTTGTTCGGAGAAGACAATATTTGGCTGAGATACAACTATTTGTAAATCTGGAATCTGAGGGAGCAAAAACATCTAAATATTGAGAAAATCATCTTTAAAGTTGTTCAGATTAAGTTCTTAGCAATGTATATTACTAATCAAACATTAAGTTTTGATATATTTACGATAGGAAATGAACTAAATATCTTCATGAACATGTCCATTTATGTTTCTTGAAATTGAATTGTTACGGAAGTCAAAATATCTACAATTCATGTTCAGCGCAGACTTATAAACCAAATACTGCAGTAAACTACATGTTATTGTTCTTTAATGTAGACATTTAGTTTGAGATGTAGTCAGTTTACGATACGACATTATGTAAACATTCATCATCACAGGGTTATAATGAGAGAAACGTTTTCTTATTATAGTGGTAAGTAATGATAAAATTGTAGGGTTGGGTTCATCTGTATGTGGTTAATATTATAGGCCTTTTATTTTCCGGTTGGGTTTTACAGTGCTTGTCTATAAACTGGTCTTTTATTTAAGCAGATGCAAGAACTTTATGAATTTTTCTCACGGTCTCAGTTTTCAATGTGGGGCATATGTCAACGTGCATTTCATGTGTCAAATAAATCACTCAAACTGTGATTTAAAAAACGTTTAAAGCGATGGCTTTCTATTATTATAAACACAAAGTTTGCAGTTAAATGCTGAGTAGGCTAAATATCGTGCAAATAGTTTAAAGTGGCATGAACCGCGAGGGGGCGCTATAGCTCATGACAGAATCAATCCACAGTCAGCTCTTTAGATGATGTTTTCGATTCCGCATCTGTTTCACGGACACTTCTTCTAGACTTCACTGATTTGTGTTTTTCACCAATGTGTGTCATTCCAGTGAATGGAAAATATTTTTGCATTTAGTTAGGGAAATGGACTATTAATATTGGGTCTTCAAATATCAGTCTCTCTCTTTCTCTTTTAAACAGATGACTTGACAGGGCGAAAATATATAGCTAATTTTTTTTCTATTAAATGGAATTTGTCAATATAATCAAATAAAATACAATAATACCGACACATTTTTAAGTTTGAATGTCATGGTACACACTGACTGGAACGTTGAACGAATCCCTATATCCTTCTATAAACAGGAAAGAAGAACAACCAATTTATACAGTAATATACCGGAGCTGTAACGCATTCGCATCGATTGCATTTGCGTGTGTGAATGAAAATAACAACGTCATCTGTGGTTAATTTATCATTTAAAAGTTTAATTTATGTTTTATTATTTTAATGTTTAACCCTAATTTAGGTTGGTTTAGACTGGTTTTATATGAGCAGTCAAACTTGCCTGAAGGTCTGAGTTGGAGTCTGTGACTGAAGAGAGAGAGACAGATTGACGGACGTGGCGCCAGTCGAATGAAGCGCCGATTCTCTTCACAAACTTCCCGTTGTGATATTTTGGATGATAAAAACAAGTGACTTTTGTTTCCCTTTTAGCCCGGGGCGTGAAGAGAGAGAGAGAGAGTGACCTCTTCTGAAAAGAAGGGACAGATTCCCCTCAGATCTTTTGTGAGCTCGTCCTCGCTTTCAGCAGGCGCGCTCACGCGTGTGATTCTCATCGTATTGTCATTAGGGCTTTTATTAATTACCGAGCAGTGACTTCAGTCCCAGTAGAATAGCAATTTCTTCACAAAAACGATATCAATTCAAAAATTTCATAGATTGCGTTTTTTTTTCCCACTTTTAATCTCATGCTTGTTTCTATTTCAGTGGTCATCTCTATGGTTAAAGGTTTTTGAAGCACCAAGCCAACATGTGGCCCAGCGTCAATGATTGAATATATTCTTATAAAACGAATAATAAACAGCTAATCGTTTTTATAATAGCCTATTACATTATACTGAAATGGCGCGATCCGCATATAATCGATGCAGGCTTCATCAGAGACATGTCTTCACCCGTCGATGCGTTACTGACTGTACACTTTAGATCTAACCTCAGTCTTTAATGTGCTGCAGGTTCGCTGTAATTTCATCCCTTCAATAAGAGGATTCCAGTCCAATCATTTAAGGTAATTTCACTCAGTCTGAACTTCTCACAAGTGACGGGTTTGTAGATGTTGGTCTCTCAGAGGTCCTCGGCGCCAAGGAAATCTAAGTGGGTTATTTCAGAGCAATAAGCAACAGCTGTGGAAATAGACTCCAGCCAGATGATAGATGACAGTTTAAATGCACTTTCACCACGACACTCAAAGACTGCCTGTTCTTTTCGAGTCACATTTTACATAGATTTATTTCTGTAAGGAATTATGTACCATTACCATGTGGACACAGTGTGCTGGGCAAGAACCTTTGATGTTAATCTGCTCCACAAATGAATATGTGTAGAACTGTTGAGCAGTTTGAAATGTCATTGATATATGCCAGCCTCGTAAAACAACTGAAAATATGATTGACTCTTAAAGCTGCTTGGCATGATTTTGAAGGAGTTAGGAATTTTGTTTTGCAATGAGTCATCATCAAATTAGGAAACATTTTGGTTCCCTTTTGGGACATGTTTTTCAATGCTTAGAATCCCTCTCATAAACTAGTCAATTGTTCTGCTAAAAAAAGGAGAAAACAAAGAATAGACCATTTGCTGTTAATTTATTTAACAAATATATTCATCATATAAATGGTATTTTTGTCCAAATGTACAATATTTTACATTTCAGATCCCTTTCGAAGGGAATCATTTAAACAACAGTCAGTGTTGTTTATTTTTAAAATTCTATGGAGATTTTGGATCATGAACGCATTGCTACGAATGCAACTGTGAGATACAGACTCTTTTCTCCTGACCTACCTTTGACCAAATCCATTTTCATAACTCTCTCTGAAAGTACAGGCCGTGTTAAATGCCACCATTAAAGTAAATGTCCAATTTTGTTGGAACAGAATTGCTGAAGATGCAGAGAAAGTCCCTTCAGATGCACTGGATCGTCCTCTAAGCTAAATGGTACATGCTGTATCCCATGTGTGTGTACAGTCCCACCGGAGTCACGCTCACCGAGTGTCTGTGAAACGGATGTGATCCCGTGTATGAAGCCGGAGCGTGAGCACCGACGGGAAATGAAAAGCCGAAGGCGGGAGGAAGCATCGGTTTAGAGGCCAGTTTTATCTTCTCCAGCTCGGCCTCCTGGAGCCGCTTGGCTTTAGCTCGTCTGTTCTGGAACCAGATCTTCACCTGAGTCTCGGTCAGGTTCAGCGAGCTGGAGAACTCGGCCCGTTCTGCGATGGACAGATACTGTTTCTGACGGAACTTCCTCTCCAGCGCCAGCAGCTGTGACGTACTGAACGGGGTCCGAGGCTTTCGGTTGGTTTTGTGTTTTCTCAGAGGACACGCTGGAGGACTGAGACGCCCTGGAGACAACAACAACACATCGAGCTTTACACTCATCTCTCACACTGCTTCTGAGCTCAGCTGAACGACTACATGCAACCTGATGTGAAAATAATGAGATTTAGCTATATTGCTTCATGTAAACACAATACTTAGATCAAACTGATGCAAATGTGAGGCTCAAGCACAAAAGCAGTCATAGGTAGCATGGATATATTTGCATCATGGATATCCACTGGTGGTGGATGAGGATACCCCCTTCATGTAAAGCGCTTTGAGTGCTTTGAAAAGCGCTATATAAATATAAGGAATTATTATTACTATTTGTAATAAAAGTCAACAATGCATTGTGTGTCAGGATTATTGTTTTTTCTTTTATGCCAAAAATCTATTTGGGGAAAGATCATGTTCCATGAAGATATTTAGTAAATTTCCTACCGTAAATATATCAAAACTAAATTTTTGATTAGTAATATACATTGCTAAGAATGCATAAGGTGATTTTCTCAATCCAGATTTTCCAAATATTGTCCTATCCTAACAAACCATACATCGATGGAAAGTTTATTTATTTAACAATATTTCATTTTTAAAATGGTACCCTTATGACTTTTTTGTGGTTTTTTGGTCCATGGTCATAAATAAGTTCACAATAGCGGTCATGATCGTAGTAGAATATGCCAGCACTTACTGTCTTAAGTTATTGGAAGAAATCATATTATTGTTGCACTTAAACATTGTCAGTGCAGTCTTCAACTCTTTTAGGAACTTTTAAATATATCTTATATAATTTTGGCTAGCAAATTTTTTTTTGGAATAATAATTCATCAATGTTTCTGGTGACCTCAATCAAGTAAAAACCAAGTCCCTTATAAACATTAACCATGGTTTATCCAAGGTATTTGTAGTAAAACTATAGTTATACAAATGTTAAGCAACCCCAATAACATGGTTCCTACACTTTCTTCATCCTGAACAATTAACTTCCATAACTATACACTGTCCTTCAACTGACATATTTGTATATTTATACATAGAAATCGAAATTTGTACATTTGTAAACTGCACACTTGTAAACAACATATCTGTACATTAATTATTTTACATTAATAAAACTATGATTAATTTTGGTAAAGTGTGTGCCTTTGTGCACGTTGCTGCAGATCTGAATCTGAGCTCATATGAAAGTTAATTGTTTCAGAAGCTGTAACTCACGGGGAGAGAGGTGATGCGTCCACGCGCTCTGCTCCGACTCCTCCGACAGCTTCAGGACGTCAACGGAGAAGGCCACGCGAGCACCGGTCCGCACCGGATCCGCTCCGGTGGAGGAGCTCGGTCTCCGTTCTGCCATCAGAGCCTCGACGCTGAACGGGAGAATCTTCGGTTTCTCTTCGTCCTCCTCCACACCGATGCTGGTATGCATCTCTCCTTTATCTCCTAAAATCACACGGGAATGATCTTCAGCTTTAAAACCAGTAGAAGTCATGGTGATGACTGGAGCCATGCACGAGTTTCTCTCGGTTTTTAGTGTACAGTGAGAGATCGGATGCTTAGAACATGCTGCTGTTTAACTCCTCTACGGAGTACTGTAAGATAATAACACGCGCCTCATCCAATCCGAACCGAGCGGGGCGGGGCTTAAGTTTCTCCTAACTTTGATTGTCGGGTCTGTTTGTGTGGAGCAGCTTTTGCAACAAAAAACACAGCGCAAAATAAAGGAGGATACTGCATTTTGTAATGCATCCTACTTTTCAAGCGTTATGAAATTAAAGATAACTAACTGCAGTGACAATGACTGTTTATGAGGACTATTTCATTTACTTTGACTTATTCCTTTGCTGCTTGCCTATTTTTGAACTTTCATGTCAAAAAATCCTGTTATCCGGGAAGGAGACAACGGCCCGTCATGGTCAGCCTATTCCTGAACGTTTTCTTTGCCAGTGGTGATTAGTGTTTTACCGAGGTAATTATTGTCTTAGTGATGTTGTTTTTTGGCGCCAGCAGCGGCGGGATCAAAGCACCTCTCCAGCAGCAGCAGGACCTCTCTCTCTCTCTCTCTCTCTCTTTCTCTCTCTCTCTCTCTCTCTCTCTCTCTCTCTTTCTCTCTCTCTCTCTCTCTCTCTCTCTCTCTCTCTCTCTCTCTCTCTCTCTCTGTTTACTAGCTGCTGTAATAGAGGCAGAGACTGCGATGACAGTTAGGCAAATTAACTGCTTCACAACATCATTTATTAATTATAAATCAGCCTGAAATAAGTTCCTGTGTGCAATGTTTTCAGTTTACTGCTGTACCTTCTTGCATGCTGTGGTTCAGAACAGCCTCTTTCGTAAACTGCAATTGGTTGTAACTGATAAAATTACACGCAAGCGGTAATTTAGCATTTCCTTAATTTCACATCCGGCACTTAAACGGAATAAATCTGTAATTATGCTTGGAGACACTTAGAGCCCATTAGATGAAATGAGTGGCGCTGTGTGTCGCGCGCTTTGAAGTCTCGCGCTGCGGGGATGTTTGATCCTTCCGCAGTAAAAATGAGCAACATAAACACAAACCTGCACACACGAAACACATTACCCTCCCGCTGGCCGAGAAAGCACGGATCTCCTTCGTGTAAGGGAGTAGTAACCCAGCAAGCAATTTTGCGTCTAATAGACGTCTAATAGCCGTCTAAACACAGCCGAGACGTCTAGGCTAAATCGAGGCTAATTTTGGGCTGTCAGTGAAAATCTAATAGACGTCTAAACATACCCCAAGAATAGACAGCTATTGAATGACTACATATATACGTCTAATAGACGTCTAACCATAGCCCAAGAATAGACAATCAGACAGCTATTGAACGACTATATTTATACGTCCAATAGGCGTCTAACCATAGCCCAAGAATAGACTAGTCATCAATTAGACCGCTAAATGACTACACACGTCTAATAGACAGGTAATATGGGTCTAGGCTAAAACAAGGCTGATTTTGGGCTATCAGTGAAAATCTAATAGACGTCTAACCATAGCCCAAGAATAGACTAGGCATCCATTACACTACATATACATGTAATAGACAACAAAATGAGGCATAAGGATTCTTTTCACTCAAATATAACAGGTTCTCATAAATGAAAATCCATCCAAACTAATTGAATATAAAGGGATTTATTTTGAACAATTATATAGACAACAACAACTTGGACAACATTCAAACATAAAAATGAACAAATAAAACATTGGAAAAATATGTAAAACAATTAATTTTTAAGAATTAACTGTTTACTTTAGATCCATAACCCCCACCCCCTGCCCTCCCTGGTGCTTGTTTGAAATGATTAGAAATAGCATTTTTTATTTCACATTCCATAGCTCATGGAAAGCTGGTCATCACTGCGTCTGCCAAATGAGAAAAAGGAAAGAATTATTGCTCAAGAAGAACATTGTTGACAATCCTTTTTAACTAATTAGTCAATCACTTTTGCTAGGATGATTTAATAGATAGAGTTAACAGAATATAGATTGAGACTATATAATTTATATCAATATAGACAATAATTTATATCAATATTATAATTAATATCAATAATTGAACATTTTTGCTCGCGTAGTGGTGATGCAATACGGTGTGTAACGATACGCGTATTGAACAATTCTGTACAAGGCATATATAATATATATATATATATATATATATATATATATATATATATTATATATATATTATATATATACACATATATAGGCTATACAGACACACACATACACACATATACATATATATCTGAAATTTTCTTCTCGAATGTTCATTTTTATCAAGCTCATATATGCAAGTTCTGTAATTTCACTTAAATGGCAATGAAAATGACCTATTAATTTTCAGCAAGAGCATTAACTCGATCTCTTAAGCGACGCCATTCTCTTAGATATTTGGGATCCATAACTTCTGAATATGGAAATAAAATTAACATTATAATTGATTATGTAACACTGTTATCCCAAGACATGTCTGACTACTACCATAATGTGTTTTGAAACTGAAATACAGTATTTTTTTTAGTTATCATTAAAATGAAGGTGAAAACAGATTTTATTTTCATTTCTACTTTAATTCTTCCCTCAAGTTTAAAGGGATAGTTCACTTTGAAATTAAATGTTGGTATGTTTTAGCTTACCTTAAGGACGTCCAAGATGTAGGTGTCTTTGTTTCCGCAGTAGTTTCAACTTTGATTTTTTAGGTCAAACTATTCTTGTCTGTCAGTCATATAATGCAGGTCTATGGTCACCACCTAAAAAGGCCATGCACAGAGAAGTGCAAATTAAACAATTCCCCATCGTAAGTACACACTGATGGACTAAGACACGAAACGAGCAGTCTGTGTGAGAAAATGAACAGTATTTATATCGTTTTTACCTCTTGTACACAGCCACGTCCAAGTGATATGAGAGCTCGCGTGCTTCCAGGTGTGTGATGCGTCCGCGTTCTGGCTTAATTTGCACAAGCGCTGCACTTAGACTAAGCCAGCCCAGAATGCGCACACGCCGAAGCACGCGCGCCCTCAGATCACTTCGACGTTGCTGTGTTATAAGAGGTAAAACGATATAAATACTGTTCGTTTTCTGACACAAACCGCTCGTTTCGTGTCTTAGGCTATCAGTGTGTATGGTGGGGAATTGTTTAATTTGGACTTCTCTGTGCATGCTCTTTCAGGTGGTGACCATATAGACCTGCATTATATGACTGACAGACAAGAACAGTTTGACCTAAAAATATAAAAATTGAAACTACTGCGGAAACAAAGACACCTACATCTTGGATGCCCATAAGGTAAGCTTAAACATATCAATTTAATTTCAAAGTGAACTATCATTATAAATCATTCTTTATCACTTACTCATATAACTCTAATAAACATAAAAAATACTTATAGGCGTAGTTCACTTAAAAATAAAATAAAAACAACAACATGTAATCATTTACTCACTTTCACTTGGTTCCAAACCTGTATGGCTTTCTTCTGTTGAACACACACAAAAAAATATATTTTGATGAATGTTGGTAACAAGACATTTAATGGTAGTCACTGACAAGTATTCTGTATATTCAATTGCTGTACTTTGTTGACTGATTGCAGGATGATTTCCAATAAACAGTGTCTTTAAATCAAATAAAGTGGATTACATCACTCCAGTTCTGAGGTTTTTACACTGGCTATCTGTCAAAAAATTAATATCCAACAACTACAGTTGGTTATTAAATTAACATTTTAAGGCCAAAGTAAATTTCTAATCTTCTGATGCACTATGAACCATCCAGAGCAGACCTCTCAGGACATCTGGGACAGTACCCAGCTACTTTTATATCTCCAAAGTCAAAACAAAACATGGAAAAGCAGCATTCAAATTTATATCTGAAACAAATTCACTGAAAACTGAATGTATGCTGCATATTTTAATTATTTACAAACAAGTTTAAAGACTTATGTTTGCCACTACCTTTTATTAAATGGAGAGGATTTTTTTTTTTAATTTCTTTTCATGTTGCACTATGCTGCTGTTAAATTTTATGTAAAGTACTTACAAAATTTGCTTTAAATCAACTCTAATTTAAATACAAAGATATACTGGTATCTTTATAATAATAAAAAAATAGTAATGATAAGTTTCATAGTTTCATGCTTACCACATTCATTGAATTTAGATACATTTGCAATAACACGTGCAGGTAACGTTAACTTTTTGGAGAAAAGTAGTACTCTGCAATGTTAATGTTAAAATGTCACGGTTTCTACACATTATAACAGCTAACTAATTTAAACAATAAACATATCAAAAATAACACGCATACTTACAAGATCGAAGTAGAAATGTGAAGGTTTTCACTCAGACTGTTGCTCACCCGTTGCTCTTCGACAGCTGCCTCGTGTAAAATAAAATGGCGGAAATGTTTATCGCGAGATTTGGCTAAAGTGATCTAGTCACGCAATGGCATTAGTTCCAGTAGACATGTCTCAGTAGTGTTTCAATTGTGCCATCTAGCGGTTGGGAAATGCAATTGCATTTGATTAGATATTTTTATCGTAGATTGTGTATGAATGTTTGACAGAAAATATATATTAAGCTGTGTAAGCGAAAACATTTCAAAGACTAATATTCTAGGTCGCTGGTCTAAATCTGAGCCCAGATTGCAATAATTTCGCCAGGTGGGCTAAAGCAGACCGCATATAGCCCGTCCAATTCGGAGCTAAATCGTGATCTACCATGCCGTGAAATGACGTATTGAACCTTGATATCATACCAATGCGAACATGATTGAATATTAACCATTTCATGCACTGCCTGGCAAAAAAATACAATTAATCAGTTTTGACAAAAAGTGGGCTACAATAGCCGGGTCTGAATACGAGCTAAATCGTGGCTACGCACAGCCTACACATATAACATGTAAAATAAAGTAAACCAAACAACTTGTAATCACGTTAGACTCTGCGTACATGATGGAATATCATACATCTCACAAGTTATTTTGCAAAAAAATATATATTTATCCAGATTAAATGTTATTTGGGCTAAAAGTGGGTTACACATAGCAGGACTATATCTGGTCTATATTTAACCCAGACGTTGAAATGACGGCTATTGCTTGCTGGGAAATATCTGCGTGGGCTGTTTGTGCAGGGAACAGAGTTAGGGGCAGTTATCATGCGCTTTAGGGTAAGATGTGCCGTGGAGAAGGTGATTACCATAGTTTTTATTGAAATCTCAGGGCAACAAATGAGGGCTGAACTGTGACTGTAAGTCCCATCAGAGCTTTGTTTAACTTCACAAACTCCACCTTTGATTCCGAGTCTGGAGGCAGGCACACGAGACAAAGAGCCTTTGTGGTTCTCTCCGAGAGTTGTCTTAACCCTTTTCATGCAGACTCTGTCAATTCTGACTTAAAAGACTTAAAAGGTTCCGTGGATATCAAAAGAGGGTCCGAGGGAAACGTTTGGCCTTGGTGAACAGCCAAAGGATTTCAGGCTCTGTGTCACCGCGGAACATGTGTGTCTCATTAAGCTGTTTCAGACACAAACTCACGCGGTGTACTTTGACTCGTGTCGTTTACATGATGTTAGAGTCCTCGTCCCGACAGATGCGCGGATCGAGTCGCGTTCAGAGCTTGATCACAACATTATGATGCTCTCGCAGAAGATGAAAGACCTGGCTGCTGAGATCATTACAGATAATGTCTCCTATTTCAAAGCAATTAGCGCAATCAGGCGTAAAGGGCCACTCGATGCCTCACGGTTATTTAAGCTCCTAAACTCGAGTGTAGCTCTCTGTCTCCGAAAGCGCTTGTCACTTCACCTCGCGCTCTCTTTCTCTAAATTCAAGCAGATTTTGGCATAGTTGAAACATTTTATAACAGAGGCTTACACATTTACATTCACTATTTAAGATGTTCCATAAAACAATCTCTCTGTGACATGATTGTTCAGACAATTTGTCAGTTGAATGGTTTATATTAGAAATTCACTGTTAAATTATAAATATTTTTAAATGTGCCCGCTGTCTATTTAGCTCATTTCAAGATGAAGAACAGTAAAGATTTGAAGGCTTCAGTGCGGATTCAGAAAGGTTAGTGTTCACTACAGATGCGATGTGGCATCGATGTTGGTCGAGCTTCAGTGATCCGATCATAACACGTTTTAGACCCTTTTACAATCTGTATTTAACACTTAAAAACTTACGATCTGTTCACCAAAAACAGAGATTAAAACAGCGAAAAACAGAGCCGCTGACTCTTTCTTTGCTCCTGTAGGTGATGACTGTGACTCTATGAGTGAATATTTAGTCCAGCCTATTCAAAACATTGATTTATTCAGGATCGAAACAACTGTCTGTGCTAGCCAGTCACTGAACTAAACAACTTCGCTGAACTGAGGAAACACTGTCTTAATGAGTAAGTCACGGATTCATTCATTCATAAATATTATAAATGTTTCATTTAAAATACAAAAAAAAACCGGTTTGATTTATGAGGAATGCATCAAAACATTTAGTGATGTGTAAGACACTTGCTCAGTCATCACTCTTTCATCACTTTTTCTGCATTTTTGTTTTTTTCTTTGTTGTATTTTTTTATTGCATTGTTATAACACTTTAGCAAAACATTTTGTATGAACATATATTTTTCAGAATGCTAGTATATTGTATTAAGTTAATAATCAGATTTTATTAACCGAAAAATTAACCCCTTTTTTAAGCATAGTTTATCCAGCAGTTTGAAGATCTTTTTAATTTCAGACTATTATTATTATTATTATTATTATCATTATCATCATTATTATTATTATGAGGGGACACATTATTTATGAATGAAACATTTCAAACTGGTGTCAATGAAATCTCGGGCATCTGAAAAGATGAATCTTGTGCATCGTGATGTCACACAAGCTTGATATTTGCGATCTAACTTGGACAATTGTTGAAATGTTAAATATTGTTTCAGATTGCGGAGAATCAGCTTTGATTGCTGTTCAAAGCGCCGGACTCTGAGCTCGTGTCTCAATTACCTGCAGAAGAAATATAATTAGCAGCTGTTTTACACACTGAACTCGCTAATAGCATTAATCCCAACTCACTGAGCCGAATAACTGTTTGCGCTGTGGATTCCTGATTGAGTGCTTAATAAAACTTTATGAAATGCTTAATACGCAGATAACAAGCTAACAAATCAAATACTGTCACAGTTTGGTAAAACCTAGACACCATGGCACTCAGTCCACTGCATGCGAAGTAGAAAAATAACACGAATTAGTCCAATCCTCTCAAAATATTAAATATTTAACAATTGTACGATTTTATTGGTGGATGTTTCTATCACAGATTGATATGTTTAATACATGGTTTTACCGCTCACAGTAGTTGCATCGGAATTTAATAATCATATTTATGGTGAAAGACTGTTATTAGCCTATTCGGTCATAAATTATGATGAACCATTATTA
>NW_020526618.1:0-91961 GCF_003368295.1 Carassius auratus | reverse complement strand
TAATATACATATATTTAAGTTCATCACTAAATTGGTTAAAAAAAAGTGAAAACAGGAATATTGTGAAATGTTGCAATTCAAAAGAGCTGTTTTCTATTTGTATACATTTCATTCATGTAGTTTATTCCTGTGATCCAATGCTGAATTTGTCCTTTGTGTATAGAAAACTCAAACAGTATATATATATATATATATATATATATATATATATATATATATATATATATATATATATATATATATATATACACATTATACAAATACATTATACTGTAAATATGTTTGTGTCACTTTTAATCAATTTAATGCATCCGTGCTGAATAAAAGTATTAATTTCTTTAGAAAAACATCTTACCAACCCCAAATCTTTTGAACGGTAGTGAAAGTGAAAGTGAAAGTGAAAGTGACGTGACATTCAGCCATGTATGGTGACCCATACTCAGAATTTGTGCTCTGCATTTAACCCATCCGAAATGCACACACACGGAGCAGTGAACACACACACACACACTGTGAACACACACCCGGAGCAGTAGAGCATGCAGTAGTAGTAGAGTCATTTGCATACTCATTTTTTTATATTAGTTTTAAAAGAATATCAGTTTCTGGCTTTATCTGAGGGGTTAAAAGCATTCAAACCCTATACAGTGTTTTTCTTTCTATAAATAACCATTTTTTCCTTAATTTCTCATTGAAATGAATGAGTTGTGGTAATTTTTTCTCTCCCACTATATCAACTAATCTATAAAACGTACTTTTGATTCTGCTCGATTTTTATCAGGACACACTTTTAAGGATTTATTTATCCAGAAAAATGTTTACAGTTTAAAGAATCTTTTGGTAGAATTGTCCTCCATCTTTGTTTTGATGATCTTGTATTCATGATCATATGTTTTTGAATGTGGCAGTCCTGTAGCAGCCGGTGAATCTAAATACAAGCAAACGTTCTCCCTCCTTAAACCTTTAGAGAACGAGCCGTTTGCTGACGTCTTGTGCTCCGTCTCATGCTGTAGTGTGATGACACACAAGCGTAACGCTCAGACGTGAAACGCAGGACTCTGGGAGGCTGCAGAGGTGTTAAATAACTCCGATGAAAGCGTGTCTGATCTGGTCTTGTGAAGTGACGTGTAATGGATCCAGGCTCGAGTGCGAGGCGTTTTCTCTTCCCATGGGTTCAGCCCGCTGTCTGATTCGGAGTTTGCACCGCATGTCGTCATCTGTGCTAGGCCTCCTAAAACAACTGATTTACATTGAGTTCTAGGCACAGGTGAAAACTGCATGCATCATCATGTTGATCTCTATCTTGTTTCAATGCAGATCTAGAGCTGAATGGGACGGGTTATGGAGATAAGGGTGAGACTCCGCCCCCACTTCCTGTCAAGAGCAGCATGGGCGACTATGGAAACTTGATGGACAACTCAGACCTGGCCAGTCCGACCACGCCCCCTCCTCCACTGCCACACCAGCGGGTAAAACACTCCATCAGTGATCTTCATTTCCATTATTTTCACATGATCATTAGTGGTTACAAATCCATGAAGCCGTGTCTTCCTGTTGCTCAGCTCTGAGGATGATCAGTGTAGACACACCGAGCGCCGTGATTTACACACAGCAGAAGTGTGACTGTGCCCTTGAGTCTCGTTCTCTCTGCAGGATTTTACTTTAAATAATCTCAGACACTGTTTAATTAACCCATAACCTGAACTTCTCTGCAGCTGCTGGAAGTTACGACACATTACAGTGTTAAAGGTAGAAACGGCTTGAAGTTCTTTGCTGTATGACGGCAGGATATAAAATATTATTTTATGATGCACTTAATCTTCAAAGGCTTGGGGTCGAAAGAAGTCTCTTATGCTCAAGTCTGCATTTACTTGATCAAAAAATACAGTGAAATATTATTTCATTTCAAATAATTGAATATACTTCAAAATATAGCTTATTCCTTAAAGTTGAATTTTCAAAAATCCTTCAGAAATAATTTTAATACACTAATTTGGTCATTTCTTTAGTATTTTTTGGTCGTGAACCATGAACAGCATTATATTTATATATATATATATATATATATATATGTGTGTGTGTGTGTGCGTGTGTGTGTGTGTGTATGTGTGTGTGTGTGTGTGTGTGTGTGTTTTACTGTTGATCAATTCAGTGCATTTTGGCTGAAATAAAATATTAATTTATAAAAAAATATAATTATCCTTAACCCAAACATCTGAAAAGTTTTTTTTTCTTTTTTATTAGTATTAGATTTACTTTATTATTGATTCAATTACGATCACTTTATTATAATTGCTCATAGTAATTTAAGATTAGAGATTTGACTGATTATTTCTTTTTCATTCATTAGTTCATTGTTGCTTTCATATTTCACAGAGACTTTATTTTGTTTTATTTAATCTGTTAGTACTCCTTAAAGATAGAGATTAGACCAATATTTGTTTTACAAATACACCAAAAAAAATCTGATATCAAAAGGAACAAAATTTAAATATGATAAATATATTTATTTATTTTAAATGTATTCATTCATTCTTTTGCGAAGAGACCAGATCATCAGAGACTTGACTTGGAGCAGAAAGGAAGCGCTTTAGTAATGTTGCGTGGACAAGCTGCACCATCTGATCTCTCTAGTGACTCGAGTTAATGCTTCACGCAAGTGTTTTAAAAACTCCATCTCTCTCTTCCTCATTTTTCCAGCACCTTCCGCCTCCGCTACCCATGAAGACCCCTCCTCCTCCTCCTCCGAAGACCACTCGCAAGCAGACCTCCATCGACTCGGGAATCGTCCAGTAAGCCAGCAGACACCATCGTCAGAACGGAGACATCCGCATCGGCCCTCTTCCAACGATTTCCCGTCAACATCCCTGACAGAATGACATGATGAATCCCTCACCTCACTCCTCCGCTCAACGGCTGATGATCGTCCACATCCGGATCAGACCTCGGAGCATGCACCCCAGTGACAACACCAGCTCTATTCCACATCACTCCAGGCGTCAGACGACAGCAAATATAGACGCAGTGTAGCTGGAGTCAGGGAATTCTGGGTATTTTTGGCAGATGGTGCATGTCTAACTAAAACTCCACTTGAGATGAATCCAGGGTTTTCTCCCTTTAGGTTTTTTCTCGCTTTGTATGCACATTCTCATTGAGACGCGTGACCAATTCAAACCACAATCAAAGTTTCCTCTTTCTCTCATTTTTACATGATATTTTTATCCTCTATATACACATTTATGTACAGAGGTATTTGTATATATGATTTTATTTTATTGTTTTATTTTTTATATTTTTTATCCTTTTTTGTATTTGAAGTTTATAAAAATTGGCATTTTTTTTTATCCAAAAAGGGCTTGGTTTTCCAATAAGAGGGAGTGTAAAGGTATTATTACATATATATTTTTTAATTGTATTTTTTATTTGTGTAGTTGTTTAAAGTCATTGTACCAATCCAGCATATAAACCACATACAAGCATACTGATAACATTGACTGCTCTAAACCCACTACTGACTTCTGAATAAACTCAGTGTATTTGTAACGTGCCTCTTGTTTGGTGCTAATTAATCCAGTGCATCGTTGACATCTCGCAGATTTCAAGTTTGTTTTGTCAGGATAACGTCATCCTCCGTCCGCTGTGTTTGTGTGATGTTACCGCAGGTCAACCACTGCAAAACCAGTCTGGAAAGGGAGAAAGTGGAGTCTGAGGTGAGGTCATTAACTCATTGCTTGTTGAAAAGCTACGTCTTCCATTCAGCTTTTTAGTACAACGTGGAGCTGAATCCCAACGACAGTGATTGTGAAAACTGGCAGGCTTGTTTGCATCATAAAGCCTGCCAGCTTTCACTTTACTAAAAAGGTTTTGAAAATAGCAAAGCATTGACTCATGCATGCATTATCAACAGAGCATCTTCTGTGAGCTGAGGGAGGAGATATGCTGGAGAGCGTGTTAGTATGTTCAAGGTCACTTTCACAGCACATTCAGTCAGAATTACTGCTCTGGTCTCAGTGAACTGATTCATTGTGTAATTCTGATGTTTGGCATGAAGTCATTGGTCTTAAACATGCAGCATTCATCATCTAAAGATGGCAGATTGTGTAAATCACACTGGATTGGGGTTTGGTGTTTAAGTGTCAAGTCATGCACAACATTTTGGATTCTGCAAAGAATGTGTGTTTGACTCTTCTTTAAAATACTGTTGCATTTATTTTTAATGAATCACACCAAAATGAAAATGTAATATCATTTTCCCCGCTCTCAAGGCATCCGAGATGTATATGAGTTTGATTCTTTGTCAGATTTGGAGAAATGTGGCATTATATCATTGGTTAATCAATGGATGCTCTGCAGTGAATGGGTGCCGTCAGAATGAGAGTCCAAACAGCTGATAAAAACATCACAATAATCCACAAGTAATCCACACCACTCCAGTCCATCAGTTAATGTCCTGAGAAGACCAAAATCTACTTTTGTAAGAGGTGTTTTTTTATGTCAAACCACTGCTTCCAGCTAAAATGCGGGTCCTCTATCTGTAATATTGGTTTCTCCAGTGAAGTCGTTTGGTCTCAATCAGAAATAAAATGTGCACAGATCAAGCACCTTTTATAAGTGAAAACAATCCCGAACACATCTTAACTAATATGTTGACACATATTAGAGGACTCTAGATGATGAACTTTTTTTATGGATTATTATAGACTCATATTTTGGCCAAAAACATTCTTAATTATGGGTTTGATTCTTACAAACACTCAGCTTTTGGCTTCACAAGACATCAACTGATGGACTGGAGTGGGATCCATTGGTGAGCAAGTGATGTAATGCTGAATTCCCCCAAATCTGAAGAAGAAACTAACTTGGCATTTTCATTTTTGGGTAAACCATTCCCTTTCTTTAAAATTGTTGCAATCCAACTTGCTTGTGTGGTAAGTTGTGTTCACGTATTTGCAGGAACGACCCGTGTGCGTTTATGTAAATGTGTTTTAGAGATGGCGCTGCTGGGTCACTGGGAACTGAAGAACGTGTGAAATCATAGAGAAATAGATAAACAGTCCCAGAAACGTCCCACGGCATCAGACACGTCATGACATTAATACCCGACTGAGGCAGTTTCCCACGGTACGCTATCAGCATCTAACCTGATTAATCCAGCTGAAGATCCCCTTTGAAAGGAAAGGTCATATTCAGGCACTTCATGATCAAATTCAGTCAGTCTCCAGGCTGAGCTTCAGTTAAGTAGCTTAGTTTTCTTCAAAATATCCTTTTTTTAACTTAGTATCACTTTAGTCACACTGCTGTCAGAACTGAAATAGACACAAAGTTATATTTTACACTTCATTGAGCAGTGAGGCTGCATTCATTTAGCAGAATATGTTTCCATGAGACAAATGACTTTGTTGTTTATTAGAGGATGCTGCATGGGAAAATATTCTGCTGGACTGTCAGTAGTTTTTCCTTCATGTTAATTACAGAATTATTGAGGCCTAATACAACAGCGGCAGCAAATTCAATTCTATTTAAACCAGAAGCAGAAAATGACTTAACTCTGTAAATCCCAAATGAGTGAGAACTAGTGTGTTTTGCTCCTTGGATAGTCCAGTGAAACAAACTGCTTGTCTTTATGAGTTTTTAAGAAGTTAATAATAGAAATACAGAGTATAGTATCTAGAAATTTTATTTTATTTAGTTCTGGATAAAAGGAAATTATAAATAAAGAATATGGTTTGTTTAATTGAATGAAACAATGGAATATACTATAATGTAACTTTCAATGTAATACTGCAATTTTATAATGAAAACAAATGTTGTTATTTTTATTATGGTTATTTGAAACTTTAAAAAAAGCTATAACAGTTTTAAGCTTTCAGTTTATTACATGAAACAATAAATTGAAATATATATATATATATAAAAAAAAACAAGGCAACATTTTTCATTCAATCTTAACTTGATGTAAAATAACTAAAACTGAAATAAAACTGCATGTTTAAAAATAAGATTATTAATAATAATGAAAAAATAAACAATAAACAACTAGATTACTAAAACTTCAACTAAAAAAGGAAAATGTAAATTATATAAAATTCAAAATATTAATAAAAACACAAATAGCATTTTTTTTGAGTGAAATACAATAAAAGAAACTTCAAATCAACTTAAAAACATTATTTCAGCAACATTTATCATTTTCATTTAGTTTAAATTGATGTACAAAAATAAAAAAACTTAAAGATGTATTATATATGTTTAAAAATAAATTACAAAAATGACACAAAATAAATAAATTACTAAACCTTCAACTGAATGAAAAACAAAATCGAAAAAAAAAAACATACATTATAAATATGATACTAGTCATACTAAAATAACACCGGGCAGCTTTGATTCCAGTCAGTTAGAGCAATCCAGTTTTCTTGTTCTTATTACGGTGATTGTACAGTATTTGTTATTTTGTTTGTATTATTTTATTAGATGCTCTTTCAGAGGAATTAAACCTCTCTGCTCATATCACTTATAGACAACTCTTATGTAACTCTTTTTACATCCTCTGGCTCAAATGTTGAGCGAATCTTGTGCCTGACATCCATTTCTGTTCATCCTAAGCAATCTGTTGTGCCTCATTTTAAGTGTGTTCGGTATATGTGTCACATCACAGGTGATGAAACCGTCACCTTGCGAGAAAAGATGATTGCATTTGCTTAAGCAATTTACAAACGCAGCGGTGAAATAAAGACAGGGAACAAACCCAGTGTCATTTATGTGCTGAAATAACATCTCTGGTCAGGAAATCAATAACAGGCCGTAAGTCAGTGTGAAATGATGTCCTGTCACGGCAGATTGAGGATGCCAACGCGTAATGTATTGCCTTCACTTTTGATCGACAAGAAACAATAATTGTAATGCAAAAGCAGAGCTTAGTCCTAAGCTGGACGCTAACGGTCTCAGACTATAGATGTCTTGTTACCAACAGATGCATTGATTCTTCTTTATTGAAATTCTTTTGCTGTTTTCTGTGAATCACTTTGTGCCGTTCTGATTTTAATATAACTGATATATATTCATACAGGAGGGGCGAAGGCTAAATTGAATCCATATTTCACTGTGATTGTGTTTGTGGTCTATCACAGCCGGCTCTGATTGGAGAGGAACATCCTCCATTGAACCTCATCCGCAGCGTTCCATAAACCACGTCTGTGTACAAATACAGACACACAAATCAGCCAAATTATGTAATTCTGGGGTGATTTTAGGTGGACTGGCCTGATTTTTTTGCCATCTGACTCAATAAATGACCCAAATTCATGCAAAAGTCTCGCAAAATCTGTACAACTCACTGCAATTAAACATTGATTGATTGATTTATGATTATGCACCCATTCACTGCAGAGGATCTAATGGTGAGCTAATGATATAATGCCACGTTTCTCTAAATCTGATGAAGAAGCGAACTCTTCTACATCTTGGAAGGCGTGAGGGTGTGCTTACAGTTTTTAGTTGAACCGTTGCTGTAACTGAAGTGTAACCTCATACATGAGTGATTTATTGTGCTCTGTATTGGCAGCATTAACATTGGCATCAGTAAAGGTGACAAAATGGGAAGAATCAATGGTTAAGATGCCTGCATTCACGTCCTTAAAGGCAGCTAACTAGGTTTTGGAGCAGAGCAATAATTTCAGGTGTTTTTGCTTGACATAGAGGTTTATTTATAGTGTGATTCTGTTTTCAGGGTTATTTATGTTGTTTTTATTTTTGTGGCATTTAAAGGGATTGTGTTTATTTTCTATTGCAGTGATTAATTAGCTTGAAGCAAACACTCATCCCACAGAATTCAAGGAGAAACTAATGTTTAATAGATGCAGTAAATATTTCTTCTGCACTGGAGCAGATCTTCACGCTCTTGTACTTCAAGGCAGTTTAATAAACACACGCTTCTCAGGTTCACCTCGGGAAAGTCTTCTGCTCGAGGCTCAGATGTCTGCAGACCTTTGAGTTTGCTATGGATCCATCTGAGTGCTTTTTATTGTGTCTGGAGGCCCAAAGCCAGAATGACATCATAAAACGGTCTCATGCCTGGCTTGTGTTGCGGCTATAAAAAAAAAAAAGGACCAGTTGTCTTTCTGACCATATTGTGCAGGACAACTGGTTTGCTGGTATCATCCGTTTTAGAGAGGGGCTTTGGACACTTTTCAGCTTGGAAAAACAAGACTTAAACCAGCAAACCATCTTAGGCTAATTTAGGCATTTTTTTTAGCAATGCATTAATATATAATATTATATCACCCTTATCAGTCAGTGGTGTTCTAATGAAGCTCCACTGTTTGCTCACATATACTGATAAAAGAGAAGCCTTTTCATACAACTGATTAACTTTTTTCACAACACTATAATTTCCGCACATTTACTGTCCATAATTTAATAACACCGTATTATCTCTCCTACAACTCTCCATTATCGATTCTGCTGCTGCTACATCTGAATACGTTGTATATGTGGGAACAGATCGATTTGAATCGATTTGCTGCATTATAGAGTCGTCCAATTAACATTCTGAACTAGGTGTGTGTTCTGATGGATTTTATGGAAATGCAGTGGGCAAACCTGCCAGTGAGACAAATAAGCAGAGGATAATCGTCCTTGTCCTATTGATCCGGGGCTCATATAATCACTAATCTATGGTCAGACTCGAACACATCGATCAGGCCACTCAAGCGACACGGTGAACAAACATGAGCTGGCTGTCCGTCTCTTTTCAGCGGCTCTTCAACATTAGACAGTTTCTTCAGCTCGGATTTATTTCCTATACAGGTACAGAAGTTGGAGCAATTTAAAAAATGGCCAGTAGCCTTTTGACACCCATGAATCAAGATTTGCTTCTTGTTGGTAGTCAGTCAGTCAGGTGTTTATTATTTAATGAGATGGCAAAATCTATTTATTTATTGCAGAAGTGCATTACATTGAATAAAAGTGACAATACAGACCAATAAATGCAGTTCTTTGAGCTTTACATTCATCAAGATTCAGCTGCGCATCACAAGAATAAATTCAATTTTTACAATATTTTCACCTAGAAAACAGCTATTTTAAATAATATAATATTAAGTCATAATATTTCAATAAACTCATAATAAATAAATATTTTTAATATTTTAATTTTAATAAATATATTTATTTCGAAAATAGAAAAAAAAATTTATGGATAAAATTTTGAATATATTTTATAAAATATGTGATTAAATATTCATAATGAATATTGTAAATGTGTTTGTCTGCAAAAAAAAATAAAAATTGTCTAACATAAAAACATAAAATAAAACCAATGTTCCTGTTAAAAGTGTCCTGATTTAGCCTGAATAAGCTGAAAAGTGCATGGGCCAGACATTATGGTAATAGTCAAACATCTATTTCAGTCAATCTAGGAAGAGATTAGGTGAAATAAGCTCATGTAGACCCGTCAAATATTGAACTGCTTGAAAAGACTTTTGCTCATGTTTT
This sequence comes from Carassius auratus, assembly GCF_003368295.1. Taxonomy (NCBI): domain Eukaryota; kingdom Metazoa; phylum Chordata; class Actinopteri; order Cypriniformes; family Cyprinidae; genus Carassius; species Carassius auratus. The sequence goes on along the minus strand of NW_020526618.1, from coordinate 82,466 downwards.
GTTCTCTTGTCTTTCTACTTGTTCTCTCTCATCCCATTTTAACATGCACAGAAATACTTCACTTTATTAAAACCAAAGAGTTTCTGTAACTCGGAGGCACATTGATATTCTGTTCATATCTCACAGCAGACACTTCACAACTGATTTCAACTGAGTTCAGCATGGGCAAGTTGCTAAAAAAGCATTCAAATGCACTATACAGGTGCATTTTGTGTAAAAAAAAGTCCTTCTTTAATTAGACATTTATTTGTAGTGTTTCTTTCTTTTTCTGAATAAGCAATTCATTCTGGAAATGTTATCTCTGCTATAGATTTAATCTTGACAGGAGTGATTATTGTGATGTTTTTATCAGCTGTTGGACTCTCATTCTGACGGCACCCAATCACTGCACAGGATCCATTGATGATCAAGTGATGCAATGCTACATTTCTGCAAATCTGTTCTGATGAAGAAATACTTATCTACGTCTAGGGTGGCTTGAGGGTTAGTGTGTTTTCAGGAAATTATCATATTTGGTGAACTATTTCTTTCAAATGCAGCATATGTAGGCTACTCACTGGGTTTTGGAGTGAGCCGTTGTGTCGTGTGAAATGTGTTTGCAGCACGTCATACACCACTTTCATTTATCATGCAGGCTATGCATTAGTCCCTGTGTGTGTGTGTGTGTGTGTGTGTGTGTGTGTGTGTGTGTGTGTGTGTGTGTGTGTGTGTGTGGGTGTGTTGACTATCGCTGTATTTTGGCTTGTGTGACTGTGTGAAATGAACAGGGTTTCATCTTTTAACACCTCTCTTCACGTAAGCACACACACTGACTGACATGAATTATTTGCCAGACATTCAGATTCACTCTCGCTGCACAGGCTTTCTTCAGATATGTCACAGTTGAAAAATTACTAAAGATCTTTTCGTACATAATTCAGCGATACTGGATGTTTCATGGAAAATGGCTGTTTGTACGTACGAGAATGTGAAACTTTTTGGCTTGGTCAGATAGAATGCAAGATACAATTCATTTATTTATATACAGTACAGACCAAAAGTTTGGAAACATTACTATTTTTAATGTTAAGTTTCTTCCGTTCTTCAAGTCTGCATTTATTTGAACAAAAATACAGAAAAAACAGTAATATTGTGAAATATTATTGCAACTTAAAATAATAGTTTTCTATTGAATATACTTAAAAAAAAATAAAAAAATAAAAATAAATATTACTGTGATGCGCAGCTGAATTTTCAGCATCATTCCTCCAGCCTTCAGTGTCACATGTAACATCAGTCGATCACATGATCATTTAGAAATCATTCTAATATTCTGATTTATTATGAGTGTTGGAAACAGTTCTGCTGTCTCATAGATTTGATGAAGAAAAGGTTCTAAAGAACTGCATTTATTAAATATAAAATAAACATTCTAATAATATATATTCTACTAATATATTTTCTTTACTTTCACTTGTTGTCAATTTAACACATCCTTGCTGAATAAAAGTATTGATTTTATTTAAAAAAAAGAAAGAAAAAAATTACTAACCCCAAATTACTGACCAGTGTATATTGTTATTACAAAATATTTATATTTTTAAAAACATAGCTTCTTTTTTTTCTTTTTTTTTATAATGATCCTAAAAATTCAGCTTTGCATCACAGAAATAAATGATAATTTAAAGTACAATACATTTAAAAACTATTATTTTAATTTGTAATAATATATCACAATATTACAGTTTTTTCTGTATTTTTGATCAAATAAATGCAGGCTTGATGAGCAGAAGAAACTTCTTTCAAAAACATTAAAAATAGTAATGTTTCCAAACTTGTACTGTACTGTATTTTGCTGTATCTGGCAGAAATCACTGGTTGTTTGCAGTCTGAATAGCAAAACACACATACAATTTTAAACAGCAATAAATATGTACATACATTGCCTAAATAAATAAAATATATTATATTAATAAATCAGATCCAAACAACATTAAAAGATTGATTCATTAATTAGCTTTTTCTCAGGAGTATGATACACACACTTTCATGGATTGTTAGTTAATATTTTTCATGTACATTTTTGTTCCAATCAAAAATCGAATTTTAAATCTGAATAAAAACCTTATTTTTTCTGATGTTTAATTGGCTAATCAAAGTAAGAAGGATATGTGACAAAAAATATATATTTTTTCAAAGTCGTATAAAGATTATTGGAGTACATTTTATTTCAGTCTTTCTACTTCAAAAATTCACATTTAATTCAGTGTTGTTTGTGAAATTCACTAGCAGTTTCTAAAATAAAATTCTTTCTACACTTTTTTTTTTAAGTGTAAATATTTTTTTATACAGCTAATATAAATCAATGCTTTAATCTTTCAAAATTCGACACATTTAAGAAAATCATCAAGGCTTTACAAATCTCTCAGCACAGTTTTGCTTGTACTGTAATTTCCTCTGTTTGTGTTTGGATCTTTAAATGTATTTGGCTTCTTGTATCACTCCTGATCTGGAAGCTTTTTTTATTATGTGACTTTATCACACTTTTCATGTTTGTTCGTTTCTCTCTCTCGATACCCAGCGACTGCAGTAACATAATGAAGAAGGTGAAGTCATTTCCAGTCCTTGAGCAGCTCTGAAGAGGTTCTTAAAGAACAAGCAAACAAACAAAAGCCACTTGAGCGATGGTGGGGATGGAGGACGGAGGACGGCCCCTGATAATCTCTCCTCTTCCTCTTCCTTTCTGCCTGAGGTTAACAAAGCAACCATCAGAACACCCGACCCTTTCAGGTTTGTGATTAAGGATGCAGATCAGAATAGGGAGTGTATTTAGTGGTAATTCACTGGGGTTTAATTGCACTCATATGGCTGAAAGGCTGGTGTTCACTGCTGCTGTGTGAATGAACGAGTCTGTTCAAGATCACTCGCTCCTCTGGGATTCAGCTGGAGGCGAGTGCCGAGGTTGCGTTTCTGCCGAAATACCATTGTGTCCTTGAGCGAGAGACTTTCTGCCACAGCGACCCGTGCTTTCAAGCGCTTCAGTGCTTCTCTGCTCAAAGCATCTGCAAAATGAGATGATTTTGAGTAGGCTGCACATGATATTAAAGGAATTTTGAAGATGAAAGTTTTCTCATTTTACACCTCATGCTCCACGGCTCTCTGATATGAAGAAACCATCAAATTAAGCATTAATTCTTAATGTTACTGTATTTGTAAAGTCATGGTTTGATATTTTTATTGGCATCTAGAGGAGTTGAAACACTTCTTATTTTAGATTACTCATATTTCAGAAAGAAATAATGATGTAAAGTATATTTTGTTTGTGGTTGTGTATTAGTTAAGTTAGATTAAAATATAAAACATGATTTTTTTTTAAATCAACATTTAATTTAGAATTTACAGAATTTTTTCATGTAAATTTATATTTTACAGTATTTTTTGGAATAATTAAAAATATATAAATTCAATTTAGCTCAAATCTCTGCCGTTTCTCAGCTGGTTGGTCCATCTGGAAAACACAGCTCTAGTCTGACAATAACATTCATCTGTATTTATTAGTGAAACTGGATATTCAACCAGAAATCAGCAATGCATGCACCTAAAGTTGACTGATTGATGTTGAAAAGTGGGTCTTTTATACAAGACTGTGCCAGGTGGTTTGAAAAAAAGTCATTTTAGATGTTGATTAAGGTACATTTATACATTTTGATAAAATAAAATATTTTCTTTGGAGTAACGTGATGAATCATGCATTATAAGGCCAGAAACATGTATTAAAGTTAATAGAGTCAAGTTTGAATTAATCTTCAAAGCACTTTTTTCAAGTTTTTGGTGTGCTTGTAACATCTGTCTCTGCAGCGATGTCTCTGACTGCAGATGCGCAGACAGAGATGCTTATTCCTCCACGCTCTGATTAAAGGAATTCCACATTTGCATCAGGCCGGCATAATTAGAAACCACAGGTGTTTCCAGAGCAATTAACACGCCGTGGAGCATTGCTAGGAGGACCGACCATAGACACAAGATGCAACTGCAGCTCAAAATGACTCTCTCTCTCCCTGTTCTCCCCCAATAGTTAGAGAGCTTAGTTTAAAATGTTGATTTTTGTTTCATTCACAGCTGACACAGCTCATTAACATGCTAACATTAACAAACGGGAGGAGAGTGGTGGGGTAAACCGATTGAGGAATGAGACTAAAACTAATGCTGACATAAAAATCCTGCTCCCTTACTGCATTTCATTATGTCTGCCTATCAAATCAAATGAAAACATCTGCATCATCTGGGCAATGAAGAAAGTGGTTCAAAGTGTGCTCATTTCTAAGTTAAATTCAGGAGCATATGTGTGATTTACTTTTCAAATAAACATAAGCAGACTAATGCACAAACCCTCTCCACAGTTTAATTAGCTGCAGATCATTAATATTGTCACAAACAAGCCATTTTTTAGCATTTTTACTATTTTGTGTACAAAGCTTCAAATGTGCATTATAGATTTTTAGACTTTGACAAATTTTATATATATATATATATATATTTTTTTTTTTTTTCAGGATTATTTGATGAATAGAAAGTTCAGAAGCATGTATTTGAAATAGAAAAATCTTAAAATGTCTTCAGTTGCTCGGCTCGTCTCTACAGAATCCCCCACAGCTTCTCAAGAGCATGAAGATTGAGTGAAATACTGAAGGATTTTCACCTTGGGAGAATGAATATATTCATTGTCATGCTGAAAAAATGCCCAATAATGCAGGGAACGAGGGGAGGGTATTACATCACACAGTAGTGTGTGAATTCATGCCAGCGTTGATAAAGCACACCTTCAGCACTCATTCATCCCTACAGAAAAACTTTACTAGCACTGAACATCACTGTGGGTACCAAGCACTCACTGTACCGCTCCTCTAGCAAACACCTGATCATTCTGGAAGCTTTTGGATCCGAAATGATTGACTTGATCTCTTGAGACCAGAGTATGGATTCCCAGAAGTCTCCGTTTTGTAAATATGAGCCTCGGAAGAGGTTATATTAGCTACAGTAAGTAATTCTAGTTGTTACAACAAGCATGCATGTCACCTCTGCAGACTGCGTCATACTCTAAAGATAAAGTGTCACTCTTTTTGTAGCTTTTGCCTGCTCTGAGACACTTGCATGTTATTTCCCCTGCTCTTTTTCTAGCAAAAATTCACTCATCACTAAATGATAAAACTTAAAGGGAAGACCTTTCAGGAGCCTTATCACAAGTCCATTCTTTTTGAATGATGGTGCAACTTCTGCTTTATTTTCACACTTGTACCATTGTCCTCTTTTATGCTAAGAAATACATCATCTGGCAGTTCTCTCCCTAGTGGTTCCTCTGATGCAAGCATTAAGAGTATGATTCAGTGGGCTATATAACACTTTTAATTGTCAATAAATTACTTGTCTTTAAAAGTTTTGGTTCAATATACTTACCTGTTGATCAAAAATAGCCTGAAGCTTATACACTTTTTTAGTAACTTTCAGGAGGATGTGCTCATTTTTGCAACACAAAATGTTATCACTTTGATAAGAAAATCTTATTTGCTAAATAATATTGGAGCTCTTCTTTGCTAATTGATCAAGCAGGCTTATTAGGAACAAAGAACCCTAACATGCACTGTATAGTATATAAGGCTTGCCACAAAAATATGAAGCAGCACAACGGTTTTCAACACTGATAATAATCAGAAATGTTCTTGAGCAGCAAATTAGCATATTTTCATGATTTCTGAAGATCATGTGAGACTGAAAACTGGAGTAATGATGCTGAAAATTCAGCTGCGCATCACAGGGATAAATTACGTTTTTAAATATATAAAAAAAGACAACAATGCTTTTCAATTTTAATAATATTTTAAAGATTTTAGATTTAAAAAAAATCTTATTAATGCATCCTTGTTGAACAAAATATACTTCTGTAACAATCTTAGTTATTCAAAACCTTTGACTGGTAGTGTATTTGACACACACACACACACACACACACACACAAATGCTTATCAGGTTGCACTCTCCCTATTTCACAAATGTAGATGATGCACTATTCAGAGCGTCTTGTCACCTTCCAAGTGCATCAGAGTCTATTTGTTCTGCGTGTGAGAGAACATAAGGACTCTCCTGACACGAGCGTTTGGACATGTGACATAACAGCAATCTGAACTCTGCAGCATCTGATTGACCTTTGAAGAGCAGAATACATTTCCTGCCACACATCCGACAGACTGATGCATTTGTTAATCTAACCTTAATTACGGGCCAGAGTTGAACAATAATGAGAAATTTCTTATTCTTATTCTTGGCATGAAAAAGGATGAGAGATAAAAGCTCTTGACAGTGGCTCGCTTATTAGAGCCATTTACAGATAATGCAACATTTCCCATCGCGCTGATGACGTGTTTCTCTAAAATGTGTTGAAGTGTCTCTCTGAATATTGTTCCCAATTAATTAAACGTTTACTGGCTGTATTATAAAGTAATGAAGGTCCCCAGTGGTCCTGAAGTGTTTCTGTTTCATGTCTTCGCCCTTCAGGAGGGTAAGTATCATCAATAACTCTCATCAGTCATTTTAACTCTGTGATCACGGGGCATTTGCTGATAGTCAGACTTCCACTCATCTGAGCTTAAAGCAGGGAAGCGGTGAGGGCCTGGATAAATGTTAAGGAAATCATGAATCATCCTTTGATGTGTTTCTCTCGCCTTTGCCTGCAGAAGTGGCCTACAAAACCCCAGTGCACTGGAGGAGGAGTACCACTGACCCCATCAGGTGGATCACTGCAGGTACATCTAACAAAAGCGGTTACATCTATGCTTAAAGGAGACCTATTATGACACATGCACTATGTGTCCTTAGAATGTGTCTGTGAATTTCCAGCTCAAAGTACCCCACAGATTATTTATTATATCATTTTGAATATGCCTGTTTTGAGTAGAAGCAGAAACCCCATTTACAGAATAGGGCTGTGCTTGTACAGCTCATTCCTCAGATACCGCAAAAAAAACATCTGTTTGGTTTAGATTATCATGTCTATCCTGCGGCGGTCTCACGGCATGCGAGCACTAAACTAAATTCTCTTTCATGTCTTATTGCACTGAAACTGTCAAATACACAAAAGTCTGTAAAGAAAAAAAAAAACACGAGTTACAGAAACAGTCAGTTATGTCTGTGAAGGTAAACAGCTGGGAAAGAAATCACACATTTACCGTATTTTCCGGACTATAAGTCACACTTTTTTTCATAGTTTGACAGGTCCTGCGACTTATAGTCAGGTGCGACTTATCAAAATTAATTTGACATGAACCGAGAGACATGAACCAAGAGAAAACATTACCGTCTCCAGCCGCGAGAGGGCGCTGTAGTCTACACTGAGCAGCATAGAGCGCCCTCTCGTGGCTGGAGATGGTAATGTTTTCCTCTTGGTTCTTGGGTCTAAATAAATGCGACTTATAGTCCATTGCGACTTATAGTCCGAAAAATACGGTATATTATATCTGTGTAGACGCAATTTGATATACAATAAATAAATCAATAAATCCACTGCTCTCTTGTCTTCTCTCTAAAGAGTGTTCTGTGCTCGTTTGGCCACCCAAAGTCAGAAGAGTTAGCATGCTTTCCTTGAATTTATTTAAAGCACCCTTTTCTAGATAATTAATCATAAAAATGATGACTAATAGGCCATAAACACAGTTACATCTTCTCAACAACTTATCTGTACAATATATTTATTAGCCAAATTGTATTACAATTATGATAAACGGTCAAAAGCACAGTGTTTTTCAGAAGTGCATCTAATCTTGCTGTACGTGCATCAATGACTTTTCATGTAACTAAATGTGCACAGTAAGAACACTAAGAAATATAGGCTACTCAATATTTGATGCGCCATCCTTACCTGATGTTCGTGATCGTGTTCAGGGGGTTGGGGGTTGACCGTATGTATATCTATATACAGAATCAGCAAACAACAGTTGTCTAGTAATGTAAAAGCCAATGAATATACACATAAACACACACACACACACACACACACACAGAGAGAGAGAAAGAGAGTGAAACAGAGAGAATCAAAATATTGTGTAGTAAGCAAGTTTCCATCTGCAATATAAATACACACAACATGTGTGTGTATGTGCATTGTGTATTGACAATATTGTATGACGTAAAACAATCGCACAGATAAAGTACTTTAGATGACTAGCCCTTAGAAAAGCTGTGTCTGTTATTCTTGTGAGCAGAGAGATAAGCAGAGATAACTGGTTGTTAAAGCAACATTTCAGCTGAAGATACTGATGTGAATCAGCAGGTGAAACCTCCAAGCATGCACAGAATGAGGATACAACAGAAACAAACATCCACCTGCTGAATGATGGTACTTCCACTGAATGATGACACAAAGGTTAAATGTTTTATCATTCTGTGTGAACAATTCCAGATAAAGAGACTGTTGAGCGAATCCAAATAAGTCAAAATTTCCTGTATTAATTAATTCCTGTATTATTCTTTAGTGCTGATTTGTGCTGTTGATAGCAAAGCCTCATGGACCAACTAGAACTGTAAAAAAGTATCGTAATTTAACTGCAAATGCAGCAGTAAACCTGTTCAGTAAGTTTCCTTTACTTTATATACAGTGGAAAACTGTAACGTTATGTTAAATTCTAGTAATATTTCACAATATTTCTGCCTTGGTGAGCATTAGAAACATGTGTGACCCTGGAGCACAAAAGCAGTCTTAAGTCTCTGGGGTATATTTGTAGCAATAGCCAATAATACATTGTATGGGTCAAAATAATAGATTTGTAGTTGATATTAAGTAAAGATCATGTTCCATGAAGATATTTTAATTTTTCACTGTAACTAAATTAAAACTTAATTTTTGATTAGTAATATGCATTGCTAAGAACTTCATTTGGACATCTTTAAAGATGATTTTCTTAATATTTAGATTTTTTTGCACCCTCAGATACCAGATTTTCAAATAGTTGTATCTCAGCTAAATATTGTCCAATCCTAAAAAAAAATGCATCAATGGGAATCTTATTTATTTAGCTGTATAAATCACAGTTTCAAAAAATTGACACTTATGACTGTATGGTTTTGTGGTCCAGTGTCACATTTTTTGTTTCACTTTAGACATATGTATGCATTTAGCAGATGTTTTTATCCAAAGTGACTTACAGTGCATTCAGGCTAACATTTTTCACCTAACATGTGTTCCCTGGGAATCAAACCCACAACCTTTTGCGCTGCTTATGCAATGCTCTACCACTGCGCCCTAGGAGCAATTTCTCATCTTTAGACTTAACAGGCAGAAAACAGAAACTTAGATTTCTCTATTTTCCTCACATAATGCCCAAGTCTAGTATTCAGGAGAACATTTATGGTGCATCTGCATCTTCTTTTAAAAAAGGCAATTCTTTACATTTTGTCTATTATGCACAATGACATCACTAATGTTTTGTACCGTAGGTGAGGTGTGTAAATGATGACAGTGTTTCTGGATGATTTATTCCTTCAATGTTCTGCTGTCAGGTTAAGTAGTGCATATCATGTTGGCATGCAGTGCATATTTGTTTTGTTTTTAACTTTCTTTCTGTTTTGCATACAAATAGACGCAGGCCAAAGGACTGTACAGTAAAAAAAAAAAAATAATAATTATAAAAAGACACATTATGTTTAAACAGTTATAACTATGTGTTATAACTAAGTTATAACTAAGTTATGACAAGCCAACTTTTCGTATGGTGTGTATCACTGCCAATTCCATGATGTTTATAAATGATTTTGGTCATATCTCTTAAAAACCTATCTTAAAACAGGATAGAAATCCTAAAAATGAGTCACAGATTAAACTAGTATAATTTCTTAATAACACTTTATTTTGCAGGGTCTTTGTTACACGTTACATTCATTTAGTATTATAAAGTCTATAGGTAATTCTTTTTTTTTTTTTTTTTTTTTTTTGCATTGAAGTTACTCGTAACATTATTTTATGATGTTGATCTGTCACATTGTCTGAAATGTGAAATGAAGCACTTTTCTATTTTGTAAGTTTTTGGTGGTGTTCCAAGACCAAAAAAAAAAAAAAAAAAAAAAACCTTAATTCCAGGGTGATGTTCTGTCCTTAAGCAAAGGTGTGGACGATTAAAAACCACTGCAAACTTCCTGCTAACTCACAGCAGGTTCAAGAGCATCGTCAAAGCAGCTGTCTGAGGTTCGTGAAATCATTATCTATAATGCTCCATGAGTGATAGATCGATTCTCTTGTAAATTGAGCATAAACATTACTTAATAATATAACATCTTTTATTTCTGAAGCGAGATATATTCGTTTTTACTCCACTAAATTGTATTTAATTTTAATTATATGAAGAAAAGGTGATTTAATTTTTTTTTTTAAAGGGTTAGTATTACTGTAAGCTTGAATTGAGTGCTTGCATGTGGAGAAACGGAAAATGAGTATGAGTAAACCATGCTGGTATATCATGTGTCCCTAATTATATTGGTATGTGTTAACTATATACATTAAAAAGCAAACTAACATGCATTACATATTTGTAATAAGCGTACAGTGTAAAAATGTATTACGCAACATACTTATAAATATAAAGTAAGGGACTTCTTATTGGATTTTTTTTCCTCCAGTTTTAGTGGCTTTGAATGACTCCAGTAAGATTTGATTGAGTTTCCCTGAGTTCCAATAAGAGATTTTGGTTTAATGCATTTTTGATATTGCATGCTGCTTTAATAATGCTGTCTGATTGCAGAAGAAGGGCTTTTGGTTTTATCTCTGACATCAGTGTCATCATGAGATTGTCTCCAGTTTTCCAACATCTGCGGTTGTTCATATCAGTTCTAATACTCGGTAAAGTTTAGTTTGATTGATTTTCAGACTTAAGCTGATGATACATGGAGCAACTTTTTGAGCAATGTTGCCGTCAAAGGGCAGCCAGGTGAGACACAGGGCCCACGAAATCTTAAAGCCCATTCTCAATGGGAAATTGCCCAAGCAACCTTGCAAAATTTTGCCCCATGTATGGCAAAGGCAATAAAAATATGTGCTGCTGAATTTAATCATCTCTTTTTCTTTTTAACAGCCAGGACACAAATAATAGCAACATCAGGTAATACAGATTTTATTAATTAGAACCAGATCTGTTTTTCCTCACAACCTATAAACGCTGCTTTGGTGCGAATAGAACAAACTGAAGAAAGGAGTGAGCATCTCAATCGAAGTTGTAGCTATGTAGATGGCATCTGATTATAGTTTTGGAGACTTTCTGATCTGCAGGTCTCCAACTGATCCATGTAGACTATTTGTCTTCTAAAAAACATCCTCCTCACGGTGTACTGTATGATTGTTATGCGTACAGGTAGTACGCTTGTGTGCCATCTCATAATTATAGCCTAGTTACACTTGAAATTCACTATTTTATTCTTACAGTCAGCATGAGATATAAATTAATCTGTATTTGTATGTTATAAGTGGGATAATGCATGGCTTTCTGTGCATTAAATTATTTGAATGCACTTTTTTGGAGGCTTCACGTCGGGTTCTTCTTGGCCTCCACGTTGTGCATTAAAATCGTTAAAGGCACAGCTAGCCATGCATTATCCCGCTTATACCATGGGCATTTGCCAGCATTGACAAGTTAAAGATGTTGCACAATATGTGACCGCAAGGGTAAAAATGAAGGTACATTATTAGTCAAATATGGCTTTTGATGGCATTCTGCCTGCTTCAGATAAGACACAGAGATGGAGTAGTGTGATTTTATTTAAAAAGCAATTTTACAACTTGTTGTGGAGTAATATAATCTAGCGATTAAGTATCTAAGCTATTTTATGAATAAATGTCGCAGGGGTACGTTGACAAGTGTGTGCCCAATCCTATCTGCGATCTCTCTTTCTCTCTGTGTGTGTGTGTTTGAGTACAAGTGATGTGTGTGGGTATGTGTGCATCAGTAAAAGCAGCACATTATTATAAAAAGGTGATTAAACTGACTTGGAACTACATGTGCTTTAAATAGTTTTAGCGGGATAAGTCAACGTCTATGTATGCATTAAGCAATTCTAATGCAGGATGCGGAGGCAAAGAACTTTTATTTGAAAGATGATAAACGGATTTACCAAGGGTGCCAGTTACACTTAAAGTCTACCACCAGAGGTCATCAGCATCCCTCAAAAGATTACATCCAGATTTCTCACAGGAGATAAACATGAGTGGAAATCAAATGTCACATTTTTAGTATTTTTTGTTTGCTCTCTAGTCACCACCAGCAATATTACACTCATTCAGTTCAACAGCAGGATGCACGATAAATTTTACTGCTGCTGATGGAAGCAATTTATAGTTATGTTATCGATATTTCAATTAATTATCAATAGACAGAAAGAGGCAAAGTGTGTTCTGTGTGGGTGTTTAGGGTTAAATACCCGTGACAGTGCATTGTCTCTCTACATTGTCAGTTTTGTGTTAGGGCTAATCAATAAAAGAGATGAAGAGATGCTCTAAAATTGGCTGTGTGCAAGTTAAAAAATGTATGATTCTTAAATCCACTTCTCCACTTCTTGGTAGATCTTATGCTAAAAGTGTACTGGTAATTAAAATTATTTCTTTTATAAATTGATTTATTTTATGTTTTCACAGATCCCTGCTATAACTACACTGTGCTGGATGATCCTAGGAGATCCACAGACAATCGATATTCCTACGAATTAATGTGTGACGTATGGGTCAGCTGGAGCGGCTGGTACCGTCTCTTCATTCATGGTCAGAGCGCTCAGATGCCAGACACATGTGTTGATAAGTATAGCTGTGGCACTAATGTCCCGCTGTGGCTGAACGGAGGTCATCCGAATGTTGCGGATGGAGTGGTCACTCGAGGCGTCTGTGGTCACTGGTTCAATAACTGCTGCCGTACTCCATCCAGTTCCATTAGAGTCAAAGCCTGTCCAGGAGGTTATTATGTCTATGAGTTTGTGGTGCCAGTTACCTGCCATTTGGCATACTGTGCAGGTAAATATAGTTTGCATTCACCCATGTATGTGTTTGTGTAATACTTTATAATATTTGTATGAATATTGTATGAGTTTTTGGTTTACTGTGGAGGAAAATACTTTTAATGTTTTGCACAGTAGTGCTAATTTCGTTAATAAAAACTATTTGTCGATGAGCTTGTTTATATTAGATGAGACAAACCAATGTCATTAAATGCTAACTGTGTCTCTGTATATCAACATGCAATACTGTTGACAAAAAAGTGAGAATAAATCATTTTTTGTTTTTTTCTCTCGACAGGACGAGGAATATTCTACCCATTCGGCTGGGCAGTAGGAGACGCAATAAATCCTGTTGTTGATGATGAAAGCTCCTCTGTTATTCAGCTGTCGAGTCCATTTCTGTTCTTTGGTCGCACATACCAGCAGATTTATGTACGGATTTGACTCCATCTTCATTGTAGGTCTAAATGTGAGTGGTGAATGCTTTATAAACTCATCTGAGGTCAGTCATTTTCACAATATGTCGCATGTTTCAGGTGAATAATAATGGACACCTCACATTCAACAAGGCTTCAGCGGAATATGTTCCATATTCATTTCCTGGTTATGAAAGCCAGGATATAATCGCTGGTCTCTGGACAAACCTCGACAACAGTGTGAGAGGTTTTGTATCTTATCAGCAGTACACCAGTGGAGATGTTCTCTCTCAGGCCACTCAGGACATAAACACACATTTCCCAAATCTGACTTTCACTGCTTCTCGGGTTTTTGTTGCAACGTGGAATAAAGACGCTTACTCCAACTCAACCATCACAGTAAGATTGATATTCTTCTCAAATATGACTGTTTTTACTTTAATCGTGAATCAGTTTCGGAAATCTTTATTGGCATGAATGTATTAACACACAAAGAAAGTGACAGAAAATAACGCAAATCAGTTATGACCACAGTTTTCTGTAATGTAACTAATTTCACAAAATACATAAATAATGAAAGTACTTATTTTTCCAATCTCACAGGAAACATCGTTTCAAGTGGTTTTAATTTCAGGCAGTAATTCTTCATTTATTCTGATGAATTATGGTGAGATTGCTGAAACAGGACTTCCAGTGCAGGTGAAACAAACTTGCGTTCTGTTCTGTGAACAAAATGTTACTATATACCACTGTACATAAATATTTTGTTTGTTTAAATATGTTTTGCACACTTTCAGGCTGGTTATGACACAATAAACTCTACACACTACTTTGTGGTTCCTGGGTCAGACAGCGGCAGCTTCATCTCAAACCTCAGGAACTCCAGTAATGTTGATGTTCCCGGCCAATGGGCCTTCAGAGTGGACAGCGGACCAAGAAACAGCCTCTTGAAAAGTAAAACTCTTTTCAATGTTTAGTCGTACATTTCAAATATCCCCATATAATATGTTTGTATGATTAGCGTCAATAAATCCAAATGAGTATTATATGTGTTTGTGTGTTTTTCTGTTCAGACAATGTTGTTAGTTTTCGAGTGAGACTTTCCTCATTTTCAGACCTAACACAGAGTGGAAACACTGAAAGGCTTTTACAGAAAGTAAGTCACGCGCACTATGAATGTTGATACAAAAGTCAACAATAAAAGATGATTGATGGAAAGTTTGATCTGTTTGTCCATCTGTGTTTCAGATGAAACAGGAGCTGGTCAAATACGGTCTGCCAAACAACTGTGAGCTGAAGTTAAGAAAACTGCAAAAGATAAAGCCATAATTACAGTTTCCTTCAGAAAAAGTCAAACTGGTTTGTTTACCATCTGACAGCAAATATCCCTGATGACTGATGATGTAAACACCTTATTTAGAACAATATATTATAAGGATACAAAAATTGATCATGTATTAAGAGCTCCATGTTGCTGAGATAATTCATACCCGTTCGTTTGAAGTAGTGATGTGTCGTTCTTTAATGTGACTCGGGAAGAACGAGTCGTCTCGGGGAGTGAGTCTTGAGCCGGAAAGAGAATTGATTAGTTCATAGTTCGGGTCTATCCAGGGGGGCAAGGTTTCATATTTTATTGAAGCAGTCCTGGGTGCCTCCATTGGCTAGCGGACCCCCACCTGCTGTTAGCATTCCATTGACTCCCATTCATTTTGGTGCCACTTTGACAGCGAATAACTTTACATCTGAGGCGTTTAAAGACTCAATTTTTCCATTAATTATTTCTAAAGAAACACGAAAATGAAAGGGGAAGGGCTAAGGGGTAGAATTGGGATTGGTCCTAACCCTAAATCTCAGATGATAATTGCAATTTTAAAGATTTAGAAAATGATCAAGAGAGGAATGTCACTGCACAGGACAGAGAATCTTGTTTGATGCTTCACTCTTCCGCTTTCTGTTTCTCTCATACATATTGCCTACATACATACAAACATATTTGATTATATACAAAAAAAAAAAACAACAAAAAAAAAACTGTCTTTCTGTGTTTTTCCGTCACATCATGCTTCATTGTCACATCTTTTTAATCCCTTAAGAAATTCAAGTCAAGAAGTTTATTTACTAAAATATATCTTCTATAAGAAGGGGAATACTCAACCAAGTTGTAAAATATGTGCTTTGCCTTTTATAGTTTGATTGGTATCAGTGGTTTCTGTTTTTGTCTGTTTATTTCACACTTTAGCGAGTAAAAAACAAGCTTGCTTCCTTTTGATTGGCAAAAATAAATTGAGTATTCAAAATGAGTATTCAAAAATATTTAAATTCTGACATATACAGAGCATTTGATATAAAACTGTCACAGAGAATAGACTAGAAATTTTCTTTTTTCTTTGTTCACCACGAGAGGGAGACAGCAGCTAAATGGTGTTTGAGTGAGATCCTTTGCTTTAAACAATTGTGTTTATGTTTTTACCCTGAAATACCAGTTTCAAAATCATTCTGAAGGCACACTTAATCACACAAACTTCTGTTTTGAGACCGCAGAATGTAACAGATGATACAGATGAACCTTTAAATTAAATCAGTGTCTGGATCCAAAATCACAACTTTTGTGCCGTTTGCGTTTGTACTTGTACTGCTGTGTAATAATCATTTGATGCTAAACTAATTGGCAAGCTCCAGTTCTAATAACTTTTTAATGAAATCTATCATAGAATCTAGAGTCTAAACCTTAATCAAACAATTAAAAGTCACTTATAGTACATTTGTATGATTTCGCTGTGGACGTCATCTTTTGGAGAGAAGTGGGAATTTACTCTGTGGAGCCCAGTGCATTATGGGTATCTTCTAGCTGCTGAGAGAGTGTCTCGCTTGTACAGTCGTTATTGTGGTGTAGCTTGGAATTGAATGAGTGCTGCCCATAATATCCACTTTAATAACCTCTACAAATGATGTCCTTTGAATTAGTGTAATTTACAGGAAAAATTTAGCAATTTTGATAAGTTCAACAAAACAAACTGAGTTTGTTGTTGTCATAATTTTACATTAATATGTATCCTAAGAAAGTGCAAAATAAAGTGATTTTAATGCTTTTTCAGCTCATAGTTTAAAGTTCTCTTCATTCCACACAAAAGTATTTAGTTGACCGTGATAAACTCGACCTTTTCTCTGGAAACCGTTTGACAAAAGTGTGTGTGTGTGGGGGGGGGGGGTAGTTTTAGCTATAGACACCACACTCGGTACATATATTGGTCTCATCAAGCCAGACAACTTTATAATTTACGTTCATCAGCTACGACCAACAGAAAGTCAGCTATTTTGCTTTGAATGTTGTTTTATGGAAGCAATCTTAAGATGAAAATGCGTATTTTGCTTTTATGTCGCGTAATTATACATTTTGGAATCTGCACAGAGGCTGGGACCTGGGCATTGCACATGGTCTCTTTGGCATCCCCTCAAACATAGTCAGAAAACTTGATGTATATCTCACACATACTTGCATGTATTTATATGAAACTAGATAGATCTCATTGAGCATGTCATAGGCTCCGCTCAACAGGAAGTTAGCTGTGTTATGGCATGCTCTGGAATTTGATATATTCCTGTGAGGATTTCCAACTGATTGCCACCAAACTCGACGAACATGATCTCAAGACATTAGGGATGCTAAAATGCGAAGGGATATTTGTTATCTCGAATGGTTTGGCCATGGTGAGTGGACGAAAATATGATGAGAAATGAGAAACGGCATGTCTAATAACTGTTGCACACATTGTTTGATTTTGATGGAATGTCAGTGGTTTGTTCACTGTGTGAGGTTGATCACATAGATGTGACTACTAGGAGTCGCCACCAACTGGCAGCAGGAAGTGTGTCTTTTCAAAATGCTTTGAATTCAGCATCTTGTTTTTACTCGATTTTTTTTTTTTTTTTTACTTTACCAGGATAATTTCAAAACATGACCGATGTGAAACTGTAAAGGGACTTTTAATATCCCGAGAAAGCTTGTCTCCCCAAGTCCAGCCATGAGTGGACTTTGGTTCCCATTGGCAGCCCAGGGTGTGCTTTTGGAAGTTCACAAATAACCACCCACCCGCCAGCTCCTTCCTCCTCCCCTGCTGTCATCTCACCATTTTTTCGATGGGATCAGAAATTGTCTGCCAGTCTCTGCATCATGTCTCCGCCTCCAGGAGTCCAGGACTCCACCTCGATATGTGATATGTCATGCCCATGAACTGTCTGTGTGTGTTTTTCCTCTCCATGTGCTCCCCGTGACATAATTTCTCCCTATTGTTGATTGTCTCATTTGAATCCCCTGTGTCATGTTCATTAGACTTCATTAAGCCCTGTGTTTATAGTGTTGTATGCCCTTTGATTGCTTTGCTTTGTTAAACATATTGATGTGCTACCTGTGTCATAATAAAGACTATTATTTTTTTTCCTATTGCGTCTCCACATTCCTTGCTGTTCACAGCAGCACCATGACAATACGAGACTGCATTGGTGTTTTTCCATAATAAATTTAAGAAATTGATAAGTCTGTTACATAAATTTAGATGTTGTGAGTGTGCATTTGATACAGAGAGCAGAAAATTGTCAACGTGCAAACATGTTAGAGACAGAAATTACATGCTATCGTGTAAATAAGATAAATAACGTAAGGTTATTTAGTTTGTTTAATAAAAGAATATAGATTGTTCTATAGGAAAGGTAACCTTAACTGACTGTTGTGATCTGGTGCTATATAGAAAATTAAATTGACCTTCAACAATATAATGGCAGGGTAAACACTCAAAGTCACATTCATATACTGTAAATAGAATAAAAAACAGTTAGACAACAGATCACATAGTTATACATGTTGGATTTTAATTATATGTGTGATTTTTAATTAATATTATTAATTAAATTGAATGTATATAATTATATTCTATATATAATTTTAATTGTTTGTGAATTTTGTGTTGGTGTATAGAAAAGATATAATGTATAGCTATACTTGTTATTAATCGAATTTTTAATCTGCATGCAAGAATGATAGCGAAAGTGAAAGAGCCATAGGTCAAATACATTTCTAAGAATTACTGGCAGTGTGCCAATGTAAACAGTTTCTACAATTCCAGGAGATGTCCCTGAAAAATGTTGGTGATGCATATATAAACCCAATGCGAACTGTATTCCACAATAGATACCTAGGAACCTGTTAGAAGAAGCTGCATGAGGCAAGTACAATATTATCATTGCTTGTGTAATGGTTTGAACATTATATATCAATGGGTATATTTTATTATTTTATTAAGGATACATTTGAGACAACACACTAGTAAAGCAATAATCCAGTCAATTATTTTATGATTTTAAACACCAAATTGTATAAGTCACAATGATGTATTATTAATATTTAAAATAACATAATTATTGCAGGTGTAAGCATAGTTAATAGTGAGAACTGGTCCCTATGCTAAAGTGTTACCAAAGTCATATTCATTTACTTTAAATACCCTTTACCCTTAAATACTCCAGTTAGACAACAGAGCCCGAATTTATGGATTATTTTTATTTATTTATTTATTTATTTATTGGAGAATTTACAGGAGGGTTTGTCTATGTATTTTGAAACAACAGTTGGACAAATATGCAAATAATGGTAAATAATGCTTATTCTGCACATGCTATAATTATATGTAACTATTAAATCATGTACATTGTAATCTAAAGCTAAAAATTAGTACATAATTAAATATTCACTGTCAGCTGATAAATATCCAATGTTGATCAGTACCTTTAAATTAAAAATAGCCATGCTGATGATATACCTTGAACCACTATTTTTAGCTGCATTTTTTTCTTGTTTCCAAAGTACAGTACTGTAGCATGTAATCACATGTACTGTTTACAACACATAAAAGTTAAAGATTCCCAAAACAAAGTGGGACCCGGCTTCAGAGGCAGAAATGTCTGATTACTTTCTCTTAAGTTCTCTTGAATTACCCTGATACGACAGAACTCAAAATTAAGGCAACCATTTTTTGTTTTTTTAGATAATAATACATTTCAATATTTGTATTACATGCTAAATGTATTTTTTTTTTTTTTTTATACAGTTTGTTTAATTAAAATATTTTAATTAAGTTTACTCTTAATATTTATGGTGCCGGTGAGGTGTAGCTGCATCAAGTTCTTGCAAGGTTATGACTGATTCACAAATTCCTTAAAATACACTATTAATTGATGGGATATCATTTTTTTATCATCTGAAAAGATTATTATAATTGTTTGGGGAAAACAATGATGAATACAATTTAGAGTGCATTTTGATCTGAATGTTCTACTTGATTCAAAATTAAACAAATATCTATTCTGACATCTTTTTTCCAAATGAATAAAATATTAAAAACATTCCACTCTTCTTCCAGCCACTCACAATTCACCCTTTTGACTTTTTAATATTTAATTAATCTGAAATGGAATGTATATTAATATTTTTTTGTCTCTCCTCTTTGGACATATTAGGTTTACAACAACATTTATTAATCTCTTGAATCAACTGAAATCTTTCTACTCGTTTCTTTTTTATCAGATTTTTGCTAAATGTAATTGAATACTCTCTCAATTTATGTTTTAAGTATTCCCAATTAATACCACTCTGCATTCTTTTACAGGAACTCAAAATATCTAAGTTAGTAGAACTGTTCTTTAAATATTTTGAATGTTTGTTTTTACAGATTAGGATTGGTATAACTGCATTGTACAATAATAAATTCAGTTATTATTTCTCTGATTACAGAAAAAGAACCCCTACATGTGGTTTTATCTCTGACTTCATCATCATGAGACTGTCTCCGGCTTCACAACATCTTCTGCTGCTCCTCTTATCTGTCCTGTCACTCAGTAAGGCTTTGTTTATCATCTGTCTTAAAGGTTTAGTTCATCAGATTCAGCAGTAGGACAGAAAAACATATTTTATAATATCTCAGAAAGCAGTAGGCCTAATAAAGGAGCAGTAAGTAACTTCAAAGGGATTTGAAAAGACCTGTGTAATTTTAAAAAGTGAAAATGTCAACTCCAGCCTTTCTGAGCAATCACCAAAACTGTGTGCCACCTGGTAGTGATCTTGCGAATGAATTTCACATGTGACCAGATTGTATTTCCGTGACATAGAATGCCATTCACGACTGTTTTGACTTATTTTGTCACAAAATAATTAGTCTGGATGCCATGAGTCAGTTTTGGTGACTTTGCAATAATTATTAAAGTGTTTAAAATGTTAACAGTGAAAAATGAGTAATTGTTTCCCATGTATGTAAGGAACACAAAAGCCCCGTCATTGGGTGTATAAATATAGGCAAGTAAAGCAAGAGAGAGATTAACCCTCAGAAAAAAACACCAAAATATTGATGACTCTAATTGTTTTTAAAAGGACAATATTTGATATGTCCCATACCATCTTTCTGTTTTCATGAGAAATATTAATATTTATTTATATGTGAACATTTGTTAAATGAGTTACGAGTTACTGGTGTAGCTATTCAATGATTTTTGTGTTTGTTCATTCACTCAGCAAACCCCTCATTGGCCAACACCACAGATCCATCAGGTAATGTTATGAATTTTGTTGTGTGCAATGTTTTTTATGTACTTCACAGAAGTGTTTTATTTAATGTTGTTTTTTTTTTAACAGTCAATACAACAATAACTCCAACAACAACTGCACAGCCATGGACAGGTAGTCTATTTTTGAATGAATGTGTGCCAGAGTAACTGTAATTACAAGATTATGGAAACTGGAAATCCAAGATGTAGGTGACTTTGTTTCTTCAGTAGAACACAAACTAATTATTTTTTTACTCAAATCGTTGCAGTCTGTCAGTCCCATAATGTCAGTGGATGGGAATAAGGGCTTTGAGAGTCATAAAACATACACAGACAATACTAAATTAAACCTTGCAGCTTGTGATGATACACTGATGTGTAAAGACACGAAATGATTGCTCTGTGCAATAAACTGAACAGTATTTATATAGTTTTTTACATCTGATTTTAACCACAATGTCTGAACTGTCCTGAGCGCGTTTGCATCTTCTTCTTCTTGCTTTACAGTCACAGAGGTACGAACAACTCACTTTTTTTAAATGAGAATGTCCCTTCACTAATAGGTCCTGCATCTGACTCGATAAATAGCAAGTCTGCATGCATGCTTGAAATGGCTATTGGCTTATTTTCTTATATATTTTATAATATTTCAGATTTAATTTACACTGTCAAATCATACTGGTGCCTATAACTCGAAAGAAAGAAAATGTCAAAGTTTTAAATATTAACAATGAAAAATTAGTGATTGTTTCCAATGTAAGGAACACAAAAGCCCAGACATGGAAAGGATAAATATAGGCAAGTAAAACAAGAGAGAGAGAGGGAGAGGGAGAGAGAAGATTAACCCTCAGAAAAAGCACTAGAATATTGATGATTTTTTTTTTAAAAGGACAATCTCTTTGAAATGTCCCACACCAACTTTCTGTTTTCATGAGAAATATTAATATTTATGTATATGTGAACATTTGTTAAATGGGTTTCTGATGTAATTATTCAGTGTTTTTTGTGTTTGTTCATTCATTCAGTAAACCCCTCGTTGACCACCACCACAGATCCATCAGGTAATAATGTTGTGAATGATGTTGTGTGCAATGTTTGTATGTACTTTACAGAAGTGTTTTATTTAATATTGCTTTTCTTTTACAGTCAGTACAACAACTGTTCAGTCATGGACAGGTAGCCTATTTTTTTATTAATGCTGTGTTCACTCCAGAGTCTTCAATTACAATATTCTGACTTGTAAAACTCCTCACATCTTCATTTGTGTGTGTGTGTGTGTGTTCATTCTCTCTGCAGCGCCAGCAATATTTTATCCATTTGGCTCAGCAGCAGGAGACACTGAACATGTTGAAACTGGTGGTGAAAGCTACTATTATGTTGGTCTTTCAACTCCATTTAAGTTCTTCGGCCGAACATACAACCAGATATATGTGAGAACTCAGTTCCATTAACAGTTGAAGTTTGAATTATAACGTAGTAATGATAAGCCAGTTATTATTTTTCTGCTGGATTTGATTTGATTTCTCAAACTGCAGGTCAATTATAATGGACTCCTTACGTTCAACGTCCCTTCAGTGTCAGGACTATACAATCCCACCAGAGGAACTGAAGATTTCATTGCTGCGCTCTGGAATGACTTTGATGACAATTACAGTGGTGTATTCTCATATCAGCAGTACACCAATGGAAGCGTCCTCAGTCGCGCCTCTCAGGATATCAACCAGTATTTCTCTCAAGTGAACATCAATGCTGATTGGGTCTTTGTCGTCACTTGGAGATATGGATCTCAGCCAAACCCGGTAATTAAAAAAAATCATCTATGTATTTTCCAAGGTCACCTATTATTTAATCAATTAATTTTGTTGTTTTTCTTTTCTTTTCAGGCAATCCTGTTTCAAGTAGTTTTAATTTCAGGTAGTGGTCAGTCTTACTTTCTGATGAATTATGGTGACTGCGGTATGTTATATGGTCAAGTGGAGGTAAAACACATCACAGGATTGAAATAATATTACATGTATTCTATATCAGCTCTATATGTATTCATAATGTTGTTGTTGTTTTGTGTGTGTGTGTGTGTGTGTGTGTGCGGTTTTAATAGGCTGGATATGACACAATAAACTCCACATACCATTTTGTAATCCCTGATTCATCTAATGGCAACTACCAAAGCCTGAAGAACACGACTAATGTAAATGTTCCTGGTCGCTGGACATTTAGTGCATGGGCAGGTATTGATTGACTTTTTAATTAATGCTGTGTTCTCGAGCACAGTAGCTGCAATTACAAGATTCTGACTTGTAAAACTGCTCACATCTTAATTTGTGTTTTTGTGTGTGTGTGTGTTCATTCTCCTGGCAGCACCAGCAATATTCTATCAGTTCGGCTCAGCAGCAGGAGACACTGAATATTCTTTAAATTCTGATGAAGGCTATTTATTAATTCCCTTCTCCATTCCATATACATTCTTTAACCACGCGTACAACAGCTTATATGTGAGAATTCAGTTCCATTGCCAGTCTACAGTTAATATAAAAGCAAATGTTAGGATAAACATTTATTTTCTGCTGGATTTGAACTGATTTCTCACATTACAGGTTCATTTTAACGGACTCATTACTTTCAACCAACCACAACCCTCATCTGGACCTAACTATAATCCCAGCAGAGGAGCTGAAGATTTCATCGCTCCGCTCTGGAGTGACCTTGATGACTATTATAATGGTATGTTCTTGTATCAGGAGTACACTAATGGAAGTGTCCTCACTCGCGCCACTCAAGATATAAACCAGTATTTCCCTCAGAATAACTTCACTGCTTCTTGGGTCTTTGTCGTCACTTGGAAATATGGACCACAGCAAAACCCGGTAAATGTTATTTATTATTTTAATTTTTGTTCAGGGTCACATACTGTATAGATTATGAATCATGACACATTTTTTTCTCTTTTCAGGCAATCCTGTTTCAAGTGGTTTTGATATCAGATGGCTATTTTTCTTTCTTTCTGATGAATTATGGTGACTGCGCTGTACTTTATGAACAAGTGGAGGTAAAACCTACATCACAGGATTTAAATAATATTATGTCTATTCTATATTGGCTATGTTTTTGTATAAATAACATCTGTTTTTCTTGGTTTTAATAGGCTGGATATGACACAATAAACTCCATATACAACTTTGTAATTCCCGATTCAACTAACGGCAACTACCAAAACCTGAAGAACACGACTAACGTAAATGTTTCTGGTCGTTGGGCATTCATCGCAAGCAATGAATCAGGTAGGAATTTCATCAAGATTATGTCTCAGTTTGTTAAAAGGATGGTTCACCCAAAGAGGAAAATGTGATGTTTATCTGCCTACCCCCAGGGCATCCAAGATGTAGGTGACTTTGTTTCTTTAGTAGAACACAAACTAATATTTTTAACTCCACCCGTTGCAGTCTGTCAGTCCTATAATGTCAGTGGATGGGAATCATGGATTTGAGAATCATAAAACACACACAGACAAAACTAAATTGAACCTTGCAGCTTGTGATGATACCCTGATGTGTAAAGACACAAAATGGTCTGTCTGTGCAATAAACTGAACAGTATTTATATAGTTTTTTACATCTGATTTTCACTGCAATGTCTAACCTGGCCAGAGTTTATTCGCATCTTCTTCTTCTTCTTGCTTTACAGTCACAGCGGTACAAACAACTCACTTTTTTAAACGAGAATGTCCCTTCACTAATAGGTCCTGCATCTGACTCGCTAAATAGCAAGTCTGCACGCATGCTTGAAATGGCTATTGGTTTATTTTCTTTTATATTTGATAAGATTTCTGTTTTAATGATACTTCATAAAATAATTTAAAAATCACAATGTTTCCAAACTTTTGACAGGTAAAGTTACTGTATGCAAATCTGTAGAAAATCATATTTTAACTGATGTCATTGTTGTCTACATCTGTGAGGGAGGATGCAAGCAGAAGGCAGTATAATCAGGAAGTAAATGACATTTAATTTACACTGTCAAATTATACTGGTGCCTATAACCCGAAAGAAAAAGAAAATGCCAAGTTTAAAATATTTACAATAAAACATGAACACAAAAGCCCCGACATGGAGTGGATAAATATAGGCAAATCAAATAAGAGAGAGAGAGATTAACCCTCAGAACTTAATCCCCAGCACTCTTTTTATTTTAAAAAGGACAATCTCTTTGAAATGTCCCACACCAACTTCGTTTTCATGAGAAATATTAATATTTATTTATATGCGAACATTTGTTAAATGAGTTTCTGATGTGGCTATTCAGTGGTATTTGTGTTTGTTCATTCACTCAGCAAACCCTTATTTGACAACCACCACAGATCCATTAGGTAATAATGTTGTGTGCAATGTTTGTATGTACTTTACAGAAGTGTTTTATTTAATGTTGTGTTTCTTTAACAGTCATTACAACAACAACAACAACAACAACAACAACAACAACAACTACAACAGCCCCAACAACTGTTCAGTCATGGACAGGTAGCTTGTTTTTGAATTAATGCTCTGTTCACTCCAAAGTCTTCAATTACAATATTCTGACTTGTAAAACTCCTCACATCTTCATTTGTGTGTGTGTGTGTGTGTGTGTGTGTGTTCATTCTCTCTGCAGCGCCAGCAATATTTTATCCATTTGGCTCAGCAGCAGGAGACACTGAACATTTTGAAAATGGTGGTGAAAGCTACTATTCTGTTGGTCTTTCAACTCCATTTAAGTTCTTCGGCCGAACATACAACCAGATATATGTGAGAACTCAGTTCCATTAACAGTTGAAGTATGAATGATAATGCAGTGATGATAAGCCAGTTCTTAAATTTCTGCTGGATTTGATTTGATTTCTTATATTGCAGGTCAATTATAATGGACTCCTTACGTTCAACATACCTTCAATGTCAGGACCATACAATCCCACCAGAGGAACTGAAGATTTCATTGCTGCACTCTGGAATGACTTTGATGACTATTACAGTGGTGTGATCTCATATCAGCAGTACACCAATGGAAGCGTCCTCAGTCGCGCCTCTCAGGATATCAACCAGTATTTCTTTCAAGCGAACATCAATGCTGATTGGGTCTTTGTCGTCACTTGGAAATACGGATCTCAACCAAACCCGGTAATTTGTAACATTCAAGTTTATATTTTCTAAGGTCAACTACTGTTTAACCAATGAATTTTGTTGTTTTTTTTTTCTTTTCAGGCAATCCTGTTTCAAGTAGTTTTAATTTCAGGTAGTGGTCAGTCTTACTTTCTGATGAATTATGGTGACTGCGGTATGTTATATGGTCAAGTAGAGGTAAAACACATCACAGGATTTTAATAATATTTTTTATTTCTATATTGACCCTGTATTTATAAATAACATCTGTTTTTCATGGTTTTAATAGGCTGGATATGACACAATAAACTCCATAAGCCACTTTGTAATCCCTGATTCATCTAATGGCAACTTCCAAAACCTGAAGAACACGACTAATGTAAATGTTCCTGGTCGTTGGACCTTTAGTGCATGGGCAGGTATTGATTGACTTTTGAATTAATGAAGTGTTCTCACCAGAGTTGCTGCAATTACAAGATTCTGACTTGTAAAACTGCTCACATCTTAATTGACAATTTTTTTTTCATTCTCCTGGCAGCACCAGCAATATTCTATCAGTTTGGTTCAGCAACAGGAGACACTGAATATGTTTCTTCTGATGAAGGCTATATATCCATTCCCTTCTCCATTCCATATACATTCTTTAACCACACATACAACAGCTTATATGTGAGAATTCAGTTCCATTGCCAGTCTACAGTTAATATAAAAGCAAATGTTGCAATCCTTTTCTGCTGGATTTGAACTGATTTCTCACATTACAGGTTCATTTTAACGGACTCATTACATTCACCCAACCACAACCCTCATCTGGACCGACCTATATTCCCACCAGAGGAGCTGAAGATTTCATCGCTCCACTCTGGGGTGACCTTGATGACTATTATAATGGTGTGTTCTCGTATCAGCAGTACACTAATGGAAGTGTCCTCACTCGCGCCACTCAGGATATCAACCAGTATTTCCCTCAGAATGACTTTGTTGCTTCTTGGGTCTTTGTTGTCACTTGGAAATATGGACCTGGGCAAAACCCGGTAAATGTTATTTTTTATTTTTGTTCTGGGTCACATACTGTATAGATTATGGATCATGATGTTGTTTCTTCTCTTTTCAGGCAATCCTGTTTCAAGTGGTTTTGATCTCAGATGGCAGTCTTTCTTTCTTTCTGATGAATTATGGTGACTGCGCATATGGTCAAGTGGAGGTAAAACAAACATCACAGGATTTAAATAATATTATGTCTATTCTATATTGGCTCTGTTTGTATAAATAACATCTGTTTTACATGGTTTTTATAGGCTGGATATAACACAATACATTCTATATACAACTTTGTAATTCCCGATTCAACTAATGGCAACTGCCAAAACCTGAAGAACACGACTAACGTAAATGTTCCTGGTCGTTGGGCATTCATGGCTGGATCAGGTAGGAGTTTCATCAATTAAGTCTGTTTGTTGAAGTTATGTAGTACTGTCTCATATTTTTGCGTATGGCTTTAGAAAATGTTGTAGGACTTCAAGTGAGACTTCAGTCATTTTCAGACCTAACAAAGAAGGAAGACGTTGAGACTGTTTTGCAGCAAGTAAGTCACCAGAGCATTTTATGTTTTATAGAACAGAAATATCATATATTTTGATCTGTCTATTCATTTTTGCTTCAGATAAAACAAATGCTGTTAGATCGTGGACTGTCAAGTAGTGTCGTGATGAAGATAAGAAAAGTCGAGAAGACAAAGCCGTAGCATCAGCCTCATGGAAGTGAATTAAAACACAGAACATCGCTGCAGTTGAGGATGTTGTTACCATTGATAAAGAGGAAATGTCACTTCACAAGAAGGAAACCTTAATATTTTTTCACTCTTCAGCTTTCTTATGATGGACAATGATGTATAAAAAATTATTACATGAACTATATATGTTCCAGCTCTTTTCTATGTTGATTCAGTTTGAATAATCATTGGTCCAATCTTTTGTTAAAGTCTAATCTAACTGATCTGTAGTATGCAAACCATGAAATTCAACATGATCTTCCACTACTTATGTAAGATGATTAATACTTGACCCTGTTGTGAATTACTTTCTTTAACATTTAACCCCCTGAATAGTCCCTTTTAAATAACAAAACATAAATGTAAATTGTTTTTAAACAACTTTGTAATAGAGGTTGTCTTTAACAATAAATGAGACTTGACATCACATGAGCTGATCAACTGTGAGAAGAGCGTGTTTTCTTGTTTCTTTTGCTCACCACAACCGGGAGAAGCAGCTGAGTGAATGAAATGCTAAACTAAATCAGTAATATTTTCAGCAATCTCGGAAACAAAAGGAAACGTCCATATGCAATTACATTTGGTTCAATAAAAATGAATGTAACTTTATAAAACTGATCATAACTTTTTCAGAAACTATCAAAAATATTTCAAAAATTTCCAATCAGAGTAGATCACTGTTAAGTGCGCCCCCACGAGAAGTTTGTGTCAAAACACCAAACGAAAAACTGTGAAACATAAGTGAAATCTATGGCAATGCATTCAGAATCCACGATTAGCGAAAAACAAATCTTTGAAAATCGTTAACAAAGAATGAAGTATATTTGAAGAGCCTGTTAAATTTGTGCGACGGAGTGAATTTTTTTCACTTTCATTGTGTTTTTCTTCTTTTGTAATGGCATATTTTCATAGTTTCTGAAAAAGTTATGTTCAGTTTTATAAAGTTTCGTTCATTTTTATTGAACCAAATGTAATTCCATACATCCAAAGCCAAAGGGACTCAATGGCACGCTGTCAGTAGAGTGAGTAATGTGTTGTTTTTTTATTATAATCGCAACGATTATAGGGTGCATTATAAACCAATTAGTTACAATTATTGCATTATATT
Source organism: Carassius auratus (assembly GCF_003368295.1). Taxonomy (NCBI): domain Eukaryota; kingdom Metazoa; phylum Chordata; class Actinopteri; order Cypriniformes; family Cyprinidae; genus Carassius; species Carassius auratus. The sequence goes on along the minus strand of NW_020526618.1, from coordinate 53,456 downwards.
TCAGACAGTGCAGAGTGGTATCGTGTGGTAAACAGTAAACAATAAGTGGCGTACACGCGTGAGAGATCACTTCCGGCACTTTCCGGTGCTTGCGCAGACTAAACCAGAACGTGCGCACATGTCACACACCAGGAAGCACGCGTGCCCTCAGATCACTTGGACGTGGTTGTGTATAAGAGGTAAAAACAATATAAATACTGTACGTTTTCTCACACAAACCGCTCGTTTCGTGTCTTAGACCATCAATGTGTACTTACGATGGGGAATTGTTTAATTTGGACTTCTCTGTGCATGCTCTTTGAGGTGGTGACCATAGACCTCCGTTATATAAGTCACAGACAAGAATGGTTTGACTTAAACATATCAAAATTGAAACTACTTTGGAAACAAAGACACCTTATCTTGGATGCCCTTGTGGTAAGCTAAAACATACCAAAAATTAATTTCAAAGTGAACCATCCCTTTAAGCATCATTTTTAGACAGCGAACACAACGAACTTACTCCCGATTTCTCTCAACATGGAGACAGGAGAGCTGTCAGTCAATAAATGAGAAATCTTGCATTGCTTATTTGAAAAAGTAATTCAGATATTTTACTGTAAATTAAAAAGTAATGCGTTTACTTTACTGGTTACTTGAAAAAAAATAATCTGATTATGTGACTTGTGTCACTAATGCGTTACCTCCAACACTGTTAATAATGATACCAATCTTTAGCTGATCAGGCTGGGAGTCCAGCTAAAACCAGCAAACCAGCTTGGATTAAAAGGGTTAAACATTTCTACTGAAACTGTGTTTCTCTCAGCATTTAGAAACTCATTTCAACCAGTTGAACAGGATAAGTACAAAAGTATTCAGAACACAAAGTAACAATCATGGTTTCTCACCTGTTCGTGCGTCAGCTGATATTTATCCTTTTGTGATCCTCATTCTCTACATTCTTATGAATGCAGACAAAACACACACACAAAACATATGGATGAAATCTGTCAGAAGAGGTTAAAGAGGTCAAATTACCAGTTACTCCCTCAGCAGAGAAACCCCAAGGCGTCGTTTATTAGTATTTTGTAAAGAGCACATTGTTGTGTTTTTTTTTTTCTTAAATTCCCTCAAGGAATGTGTGCTCAGACAATCTCAGGTTGTGTAACGTTTAAAACAAACCCACAGAAAAGAGCACTGTGTTGTTACCATTATAAAGGGTCATCACACATTTTCATAAAGTATGTTGCAGGTAATGAATCATGTACCATAATAGTAAATATAACAAATTAAAGATAAACAGGCCTATATAAAGTGTTCATATTGCTCATATTAGATTACATCTGATAAGATTTCTTTTTAATTTGTTTTATTTTTCTTTAGAGAATTAATGCCAGTATTCCCACAAAATGTATGTATTTAATTTTTTTCCCTCATCCCAGGAGATTTTTCCCCGTAAACAGTGCTAGGACATCGATGAAACAGGTGCAATAGTTACTCAGAAGAAGCTGTATGAGGTAAGACAGACCTTTCTATTTAATATTTAATGCTCAACAAGTTATGTTCTCTTAACTGTGTAACATTAATGGATTATGCAACTTAAACATTACATAATAATGGTTATATTTTGTTGAGACAACATAAAAAATAAAGCAATAAGCCAAACAAGTTGCTTAATGTCTTAATGATTTTATAAAAACAATACGATAGAAGATGATGGAATGATAGAAGCAATATGACTGAAGATATCAGTATAAATAAATATTCTGTTATATGTTATATAAGCTCTCTTGTTTGAATCCATGTTCAAATGGGGTTAAAGATAGACTGAATTAATTAAACTGAAACGTTTTAAATATAACTAAATATAAAAATGCGTGAAGGGTTAATTTAACTAGAAACAAAAGAGACCAAAAATGTAAAGCATCTTTCTGTCATCTTCCGTATTCAGGACAAAGCTTGATATTAATAATATTTCAAATTAAATAGATCTGCCACAAGCAGGGTTAATTAGGCTTTAATATGGATTTTAGTCACTTTATATTAGGTGTTTTACAGTGTCTGCTTTGCATTTATATTTATAAAATTGCATCATGTAGAATGTTATTCTTTTGGACACACATTGAAGAAAATTTACTTCGAAACAGTTTTTACTCCAATATTGATAGAACATGACACAAATAATTACAAAAGAAATAGTAAGTAACACATTTAATTAAACTTTACATTTTGGAGTAAAAACACTGAAATAGTATTTTCTTGTGAAACATAAAAATACATAGTATTTTAGTACTATAATAAATAATATTTTCTGATAAAATTTATTTCTACGTTATTTTATTTACAACTTACACGTACCAAATCCATAATTAATTAATTAATTCATTCATCAATCAATTTTTAAAAAGGCCTAATATAAAATGGAACCTTTTAAATAAATTATTACAAAAATATATTTAAAATAAAATTTAATTTATGCATTTAGCAGACGCTTTTATCCAAAGCAACTTACATTGCATTCACACTAACAATTTTGTACTATCATGTGTTCCCTGGGATTCAAACCCCCAACCTTGCGCTTGCTAACGCAACGCGTCACCAGTTGAGCTACAGGAACACTAAATATATAGGCTATTTTTCCCCTATAACTTTGAAAGCAACTCAAATTTATAAATATCTAATTTCTAAAATATCTATTATTTCCAATTTAGTGACATACATTTCTGATTACATAATGGAGGACATATTGCAAATATTTGTCTCTGGTTAAGCAATGTCAGCTGCTCTTATCAGTCATGTCACTGAGTAAGGTTTTGTTTACAGTTTGATTATCATCCTTAATTTGGAAAAGACAACAAAATGTGTGTTTCTGAATTTAATTATCTCTCATTTTCTTCAACAGCCAGGCCACAAACACTCCATTAACAACATCTGCACCAACAACAGGTCTCAACTTATTACATGACTACTTGACACATAAGTGAATAATTACACACAAAATGTTGACTGGAGTAAATATTTAGCTCTTTATTAGCCCTTTAAACGCAAAGTTTCTGCAAAGAAAAACAGTTCCTAACAAAAGGCTTTGAGTCTAGACAAAGTTCAGACAAGATAAGGAATTCAAAGGGCTTCCATGGGGCATTGAAAAGCATTAAAAGTCATTAAATTACATTTTATTCATACAGGCATTAAAAATGTTTAGCTGGTTTTGAAGAAAATATCACCAGTTTATTTTGAATATAGCCAATTAATAACTTTTCAGTTTGTTGTTTCATACTTACATTGGTGTGATACACATGCGAAACCAGTTTGACCAGTGCAAGTTTGCTGTAACATCACATGATTGGACAGCGGCAGGCTGGGACATGTACATTTTGTCTCATAGAAATGGAGAAGTGCTATTGAGCAATTTCAACCAGAATGATTCTGATTTTATTACATTCGGTGTGATCATTGATAATGAATATTGACAGTAACAGCTGCATAAGTTAAGCCTTGTGTGAGGAATCTCGTAAAGAAATCAAAACAAGTGAGCACAGGCAAAGAAACTCATAAAACAAACATACTGTGAAATTGATTTTAAATGTATAACTTATGATATAGCCTATTTAAGCAACATGAGACAACCTGTAGAGTGCTGTTTCCCAAATATCAGCATTATTGCAGATCTGACATTGATTTTATTCATTCAACAATGAGTAGTGAGCAGTAAATGACTTCAATATAATACATTTTATATATATATATATATGTGTGTGTGTGTGTGTGTGTGTGTGTGTGTATGTGTGTAACAGTAGAACAGTCACCAATCTCTGAGAAAAACCCAGCAGGGTATTTTTATTAAATAACTCAGCATTTTTTTTTTTTTTTTTAATCATTCTATGTCAATTTTAAGTCAATGTTTTAGTGATCCATTCATAAAGACAGGCACTCGACTCAATCTTGAATCAATAACCCATCTGAATGAATTGATTGAACTAATGAAATCAAATGTTCACTCATTGTCACTTGCCATCACCTACATCTCCAAGATAATCATCGTGTAACACTTCTGTAACAGGGTCATTCCCTCTCTGATGGATCAGGCAGTAAACCTCAGAAGAACACGGAACATAATGTGATGCTCGCTTCCATTGATAACTGCCATTGAGAGGAATGCCACTTAACAGGAAGGAAACCTTTACATATTTTTTTCACCCTTCAACTTTCTTTCATGCATATGTAAATCTATGTATATATATATATATATATATATATATATATATATATATATATATATATATATATATATATATAAATATATAAATATTACATTAATAGTGCTCAGCTGTTGTTGATTTAGCTTGAATAATTGTTGATTCACCTTTTTTCTTTTTCTGATCATGCTTTTATACAATCAGATCTCTTTAACAGCTGCAAAACTAATCAAACTGATCTATCATATGTGAAAAATGAAATTAAACATGTTCTTCCACTACATTTTTTTGGAAGCGTGACTTATGGAAGATGACAAATACTTGACCCAACTGTAATAATGTTTTTAAAAACATTTTTGTATTTGTCTAAAAGAATAAATGAGATTGACACCACATAACCTGATCAACATTGCCATCATATATCACAATCTGTCTCTGAAATATTTAAACATAGGCATCTATTAATAGGTTATAATAATATTAATATGTGCTTAACAAGTGGACAGAAATAATAAATATAATATAGGTTTAGACAAATAATGCTAAACTTCAATATATTTCAATACATTTTGTACATTTAAACACAGGAATGGCAGGTACTGGCAAGCTAAGCAATATGAAAATACTCACATATTTGATGGAATGAAACAAATATATATTTCAGTATATGAGAAATATATAGAAAATTATTATATAGTATTAAATATTATATAGATTACAATTTATTTTAAGGTGTCCTTCCTTCAGTGCAATTACACATTAAAGTATTAAGTAATATTAATTAACATGTACTTACTATATGGTTGGGGTTAGGATTAGGGTTTGTCTTAGGGTTACTTGCATGTAATTATGCATAATTTATTATAATAGTAAGTACATGCAGCATGTAACAAGTTCAAGTTTATTTATAAAGCATCCAACCAAAATGCTGTACACTGTCAATAGCACAAATATGAGATGGTTAGATGTTCCAGGTAGTAGGACAAGCCACTTCTAATGCTCTATTTCCTCTCTTCTTTAGATGAGTGTGAGGAATCTGGAGGATAAGTTTTTCCTCTGATCTTAATAGTCTTGTATGGATTGGAGGCATTAAGTAGGTTTGTAAGATAAGGCGGAGCTAAATTGTTCAATGATTTGTAGACGAATTAGGTTAGATTAGATTAGATTCAACTTCATTGTCACTGCACATGTAAGGTACAAGGCAACGAAATGCAGTTAGCATCTAACCAGAAGTGCAATAAGCAGTAAGTACAGCATATACAAGGACTTCAATAAGTACAATATCTATACAGATAAGTACTATGAACATACTTTACAGATGGATTAAGTAAAAATGTATGTACACTATAGGGAGGACTATGAACATATGAACATAATTTACACTATTGCAATGGGCATTAAAGTGCATAGAAAATATTTCAGTGTGCAAATGGATTACTCAGTGTTTCTGGATGAACAGACAGTAGTTCAAGTAATAAATTCACCGGGATGGCAGAAGACAGCTGGTTCTTCTTCAGTGTCCTGAGGAAGAAGAGGCGCTGGTGAGCATTCTTGACCAGGCTGGAGGTGTTTGTGGTCCAGGACAGGTCCTCCGAGATGGTGGTTCAGACATGTTGGCACAGTTGCTTGGTTGAGGGACAGGTTGAAAATGTCTAGACCACTGCAAGCTGCTCTGCACATGCCCTAAGCACATGTCCAGGAATGCCATCCGGGCCAGCAGCCTTGTGTGCATTGATCCGGCTCAATGCAGTGTGGACATCTGTTGAGGTGAGTTTGAGGGGTTGGTGGTCTGCTTAGTGTGTAATTTTGTTGGCCATCTCCTTGCAGTCACTGTTGAAGCGAGCATTAAAGTCATTTAGCTTGTTAAGGAAGGAGTCATCTGTGACAGTTGGAGTGGAGTTGCTTGACTTGTAGTCACTGATGATCTGGATGCCCAGCCACATGCGCCGGGGGTCAGATTTGGAAAGGTGTTCCTCTACCTTCAGCTTGTAGTAGTACTTGGCCTTTTTGATGCCCCTTTTCAGGTTATCCCAGGATTTACTGTAGGCCTGAGCATCATCTGACCTGAAGGCAGTGTGAAGGCTTTCAGCAGAAGTCGCACATCCTTGTTCATCCGTGGCTTCTGATTAGGGTTTGTTGTTATCAGTTTTTTTTTTTTTTTGTAACACTGTCAAAGGTGGTGTTGATGTAATCCAGTACAGAGGAAGTGTAGATATCAATGCCGTGTGAGAGCCACAGGCAGCCTGAGAAGCAAACATACTCTAGTCAGTGTGTTGAAACCTGTCCTGAAGTAAAGAGTCTGCTCCAGTTGGCCACACTTTGATGGTCCTCACTGATGACTAAACACGGTTGATGAGGGTTGAATACTTAGGGGTGAGAAACAAAGAAAGGTGATCAGACTACCCGAGGTGGGGGAGGGGGGTCGCGATGTATGCTCCATCAAAGGATACATGCTGGTGGAATTTGGGGGGGGGGGGTCCTGTCTATAATTTGCAGTGATTAAAATCACCCGCGACAATAAAAGCAGCCTCCGGGTGTGCAGTCTGTTGTTTACTAATGGCTGCATGAAGTTCGTTCAAAGCAAGCTTGTCATTATCATTCGGTGGAATATAGACTGTGGTTATTATGGTGGAAGTAAACTCCCGTGGCAGATACAAAGGTCTACATTTAACCATGAGAAACTCTAGGTTAGCTGAGCAGGGTCTCCCAACAATGAAAGTGTTTGTACACCAAGCTTTGTTGACATAAATGCACAATCCACCACCTCTTGTCTTGCCAGAGTCATCTGCCCGTAACATGTAGCGTCTGGCTAGCTCAATAGCATTATTGGGTACGTCGCTGTGTAGCCATGTTTCTTTGAAAACCATGACATTGCAGTCCAAAAGTCTCTTACTGTGGGTGATGCGAAGCCTTAATTTATCCATTTCGCTCACCAGTGACCGCACATTACCGAGGAAAATCCTGGGTAAAGAGATCCGGAGTGGTGTTAGCTTTAGCTTAGCTCTTAGAGTAGAGTGCGTAGCCCTGGGTGTTCTGGCGATCTCAGGGATGAGTCGAATATTGGTGATAAAACTGTTGGAAAAGTCCTCACTGATATCCAAAAGCTCCTGTCGGGTGTATGATGTTAAAGCAAAGCTGTTCAGTATGAAATGACCAGAGATGAGCAGGAATAATACTGCAAAATTGCAAAAACTGGAGAGATGCTGAGCCTTGCGATGTGTTCGCATTGCCATCTTGGTCATCTCAGGGATCATCAGGGATCTCAGAATGGGTGTAACATGATTCAATTTTTTAGACCCTTTCAGAAATCTAGCTTCTGCATTTTGTACTACCTGTAAATGAAAAATTTGAGTTTTTGAAATGTCATAGTACAGCGAGTTACAGTAAATCAGCCGTGATGTGATGAAGGCATGGATTGCAATCTCTAGGGAAACTACAGAAGGAAGCGGTTTAATTTTAGAAAGGGACCGAAGGTAGAAGAAGCTGGAGCCTATGCCAAAACTGTTTATCGAATTTCAAATATTTATCAAAATTTACACCCAACTTTCGGAAGTAAATGTATAGAAAAAAAGAGTAGGAGCTACAATTGAGCCCTAAGACCAACTCAAACCTTGTCTAAAATCTAAAGTCAATGGCGCAATATTTTTTAATTATTTAAAGAGGGTGTAGAAAATCCGCCTCTGGGCGGGTCCACAGTGGGCGCTGACTTTGCTTATTACACACACATCAATCAATCAGTCACCTTTATTTATATAGTGCTTTAAACAAAATACATTGCGTCAAAGCACTGAACAACATTCATTTGGAAATGAATGTCTCAATAATGCAAAATGATAATTAGGGCAGTTCATCATTGAATTCAGTGATGTCATCTCTGTTCAGTTAAATAGTGTCTGTGCATTTATTTGCAATCAAGTCAATGATATCGCTGTAGATGAAGTGACCCCAACTAAGCAAGCCAGAGGCGACAGCGGCAAGGAACCGAAACTCCATCGGTGACAGAATGGAGGAAAAAAACCTTGGGAGAAACCAGGCTCAGTTGGGGGGCCAGTTCTCCTCTGACCAGACGAAACCAGTAAGTGAAAGTGACATTCAGCCAAGTATGGTGACCCATACTCAGAATTTGTGCTCTGCATTTAACCCATCCGAAGTGCACACACACAGAGCAGTGAACACACGCACACACACACACACACTGTGAACACACACCCAGAGCAGTGGGCAGCCATTTATGCTGCGGCGCCCGGGGAGCAGTTGGGGGTTTGGTGCCTTGCTCAAGGGCACCTAAGTCATGGTATTGAAGTTGGAGTGAGAACTGTACATGCACTCCCCCCACCTACAATTCCTGCCGGCCCGGGACTCGAACTCACAACCTTTTGATTGGGAGTCCGACTCTCTAACCATTAAGCCAGTAGTTCAATTCCAGGCTGCAGCAAAGTCAGATTTTGCAGAAGAATAATCTGTTTCCTGTGGTCTTGTCCTGGTGGTCCTCTGAGACAAGGTCTTTACAGGGGATCTGTATCTGGGGCTCTAGTTGTCCTGGTCTCCGCTGTCTTTCTGGGCAGTAGAGGTCCTTTCTAGGTGCTGATCCACCATCTGGTATGGATACGTACTGGATACGGGCGACTACAGTGACCCTCTGATCTGGATACAGACTGGATCTGGTGGCCACGGTGACCTCGGAACAAGAGAAAAACAGACAAATATTAGCGTAGATGCCATTCTTCTAATGATGTAGCAAGTACATAGGGTGTTATGTGAAGTGTTACCGGTTCCGGTTTACCTAATTAATGCAGCCTAAAAATCCTTTAACGGATTTGGATATTAAAAGCATATTAGTATGTTATGTGTATGCCAGGTTAAAGAGATGGGTCTTTAATCTAGATTTAAACTGCAAGAGTGTGTCTGCCTCCCGAACAATGTTGGGTAGGTTATTCCAGAGTTTAGGCGCCAAATAGGAAAAGAATCTGCCACCCGCAGTTGATTTTGATATTCTAGGTATTATTAAATTGGCTGAGTTTTGAGAACGTAGCGGACGTAGAGGAGTATAATGTAAAAGGAGTATAATGTCGTTTGACATTGACAGCATAGGCCGTAATTTAGATATATTTTTGAGATGGAAAAATGCAGTTTTACAAATGCTAGAAACGTGGCTTTCTAAGGAAAGATTGCGATCAAGTAGCACACCTAGGTTCCTAACTGATGACGAAGAATTGACAGAGCAACCATCAAGTCTTAGACAGTGTTCTAGGTTATTAAAAGCAGAGTTTTTAGGCCCTATAATTAACACCTCTGTTTTTTCTGAATTTAGCAGTAAGAAATTACTCGTCATCGAATTTTTTATATCGACTACGCATTCCATTAGTTTTTCAAATTGTTGTGTTTCACCGGGCCGTGAAGAAATATAGAGCTGAGTATCATCAGCATAACAGTGAAAGCTAACACCATGTTTCCTGATGATATCGACCAAGGGTAACATATAAAGCGTGAAGAGTAGCGGCCCTAGTACTGAGCCTTGAGGTACTCCATACTGCACTTGTGATCGATATGATACATCTTCATTCACTGCTACGAACTGATGGCGGTCATATAAGTATGATTTAAACCATGCTAATGAACTTCCACTGATGGCAACAAAGTGTTCAAGTCTATGCAAAAGAATGCTGTGGTCAGTTGTGTCAAATGCAGCACTAAGATCCAATAAATCTAATAGAGAGATACACCCACGATCAGATGATAAGAGCAGATCATTTGTAACTCTAAGGAGAGCAGTCTCAGTACTATGATACGGTCTAAATCCTGACTGGAAATCCTCACATATACCATTTTTCTGTAAGAAGGAATATAATTGTGAGGATAACACCTTTTCTAGTATCTTGGACAGAAACGGGAGATTCGAGATTGGTCTATAATTAACAAGTTCTTTGGGGTCAAGTTGTGTTTTTTTTTTTTGACAGGCTTAATAACAGCCAGTTTGAAGGTTTTGGGGACATATCCTAATGACAATGAGGAATTAATAATAGTCAGAAGAGGACCTATGACTTCTGGAAGCACCTCTTTTAGGAGCTTAGATGATATAGGGTCTAACATACATGTTGTTGGTTTAGATGATTTAACAAGTATGTTAACATGCATATAAAGAAACACGCTGCAAATCCTCACAACACATGCATATAATGAAACACGCTGCAAATCCTCACAACACATGCATATAATGGAATGCGCTGCAAATCCTTCATAACACATGCATATAACAAAACTCACTGCAAAACATCACAACACATGCATATAACGAAACGTGCTGCAAATCATCACATTTGCAGCGCGTTTCGTTATATGCATGTGTTGTGAGGATTTGCAGCGCGATTCATTATATGCATGTGTTGTGAAGGATTTGAAGCGCGTTTCGTTATATGCATGTGTTGTGATGACTTGCAGCGCATTTCGCTATATGCATGTTTTGTGAGGATATATACATACATACATATATACATATATACATATACACACACACACACACACACACACACACACATAAGCAAACAAACTTGTAGAATATTATGATGGCAGTGCATCAAAATTCAGTGTCATCAATTTGTCAAAAAGAACACAGAACATTTTACGAATCATTTACACATGGTAAGGAGCAGGTGTACATTTCAGTCATAACAACTAACAGTTTGAAAATATGAACACTTTCATGAATCTGAAAATTTATGACAGAACAGCTTTACCAGCGATTTACACACAAATTTATTCTGCTGGTGTTTCAGGAACAAGGCCCATTATGTTTTTTAATATTATTTACAGAAGTGTTTCATAATTTAGCACTGTTTTCTTTAACAGCCTCTACAACAACAACTCCATGGACAGGTATTTATTGACATTTCAGTTAGTGGTGCATTTGTGTTGGGATCATCATAATTATGAGATTTTGAGTTGTAAAAACTGTTCAAATATTAATTTGTATTTTTTCTGTCGTCAGCACCAGCAATATTTTATGCTTTCTGTGCAGCAACAGGAGACACTGAAATTCTTGAATATGCTGGTGATACCTATCAACTTGTTGCCTTTTCCACTCCATTTACGTACTTTGGCCACAAATACAACAGCACTTAAGTAAGATTTCAGTTCTGTTGCCAGTGTTTTGAGCAAATGTTTTGATACAGCAGCTGATTGCTTTTATTTCAGATTAATAATAATGGACTCATTACATTCAACCAACCAATTACGGTTCAAGCAGTTTTGATTTCAGGTGGTGGTTTTTCTTTCCTACTGATGCATTATGGTGACTGTGCTGGGGAGTATTTTCCAGTGGAGGTAAAACAGTCATCACAGTATTGAAACAATAATTTACCAGCTCTGCTTGCATACATAACCTTTAACTGATTTGAATAGGCTGGATACGACACAGTCGGCTCCACTGACTACTACGTAATTCATTATAATCCATATGATGGGTACTACATCCCAAACCTCAATACCACGACTAACGTAGATGTTCCAGGTCGTTGGGCCTTTCTTGTGAACAATGTAACAGGTAGGATTTGAAACATAATTATTTGTTACTATTATCAGTTTTTTTTATATATATATATATCATCTCGGAGTGTCTTACTATGTGTTTGTACTTAGAAATCGTCATAGGACTTCAAATGAAACTTCAGTCATTTTTAGACCTAATACAGAGTGGAAACATGGAGGTTGTTCTGCATCAAGTAAGTCACACTTTTCATAACAAAGGTTGTTGTTTGGAAGCCCTTTAATATCTTTGACTTTATATCTGATAGTTGTGACCTTTCTTTCTTGCAAGGACCTTTTATAATTTTTTACTCTGGGGAATTTTAACCAGTAACCATAACCAGTAGATTACAATAAAAAAATAATGCTCATTTTGATCTGACTATAAATCTTTTTTTTTTTTACAGATAAAACAAGAGCTGGTCAATCATGGAGTGTCAAGTAACTTTGAACTGAAGTTAAGAAAAGTCAAAAAGACTTAAAGGTCGTAATGCATGGATAGGAATTAAAACTCGAAATGTTGTTGCCATAGAAGGTGTAGAAACTGATAAAGAGAGGAATGTAACTCCACAAGAAGGAAACGTATAATTTTGTGCGCTTCTACATCGATTTGTTTTTACTTTAACATTTTATAATAAAACACAAGCATGATTTAGCACAAATAATTAAATAATGTGTACAAATTAATTATTTACCATGTTTATTTAGCTTGAATAATAATCATTGATTCTCCTATTTTGTCCCACTTCCTGAAAAGTTTCAGGGGTTTTGAATCAAACTGATCTATATGTGAACTAAACCTGTTCTTCATCTACGCCTCCATTTACTTAACGCATTACTCATCCATGTCAAAATTCCTTCACGTAGTCTACTTGTTTATGGTGTAAACTAGGCCTATGTTACCATCGAAAACTTTTAGAACAGCAGGTTTTGCACAGTTGGCAATGGCGTGCAAACTCTAATGTAGGTGTGGTCATAATTTAAAAGTTTTGTTTATGATTTTTGAGGATGTTTGCACGTCAGCATTTTTATGTTGGCACCTGTGTGCCAAAAACCCATTGTGTTTGATCGGATGCCCAGCCTTTGATGTCAATCACAAATAAGGAAGCTTTTGTAGTTTCTTTTTCAAGTTTATTCAGATCTGCTGTGTACTGTTACAAATAACTTTAATAAAATTTTACTAAAAGAAACTCGTTCTCAAATAATCTAGTTATTCAGTAGGATAAGGGGTGATGAAGTGGGTCATAAATAAGTTTATATTACATATTAAATGGTATAATATGGAGCACCAATAATACGGTCAAGTTTAGTTGCATTTTAGGACTTTTTTTTTTTTAGTTTGACATGGGACTCATGGGATAAATCATGGGATATTTTATTGAACAGTTCTCATGTAAGAATGAACAGCAAACAACATAAAGTTTTGATAGATTATGCATCATATAACAATGTTTTTTTTTTCTTCAGATGATGAGCAACTAAAAGTAATAGTTCAGTAGATATTATTATTGGGGTGTTTTTATCAGCTCTTTGGACTCTCATCTACTGATGAGCAAGGGATGCCAAATTTTTCCAAATATGGTGAAAATCTACATCTTGGATGGCTTGATAGTGAGTGAATTGAAATTTCATTTTTGGGTGGACTATTCCTATGATTAATTGAACATAATGTGTGTGTGCATTGATTTTCTTAGAAAATATCATAGGAGTTCAAATAAGAGTTACTTCATTTTCAGACCAAGAGAGTGGAAACACTGGGACCGTTTTGGAGAAATACTACTACAGTAAATAACACCCCCTCTCCCCCAAAATTGTGGTAATAATGGTCAGTTTAAAAATATTTAATCTTTATTTGAGCTACAACAGGAGCTGATCAAGTACAGTCTGCCAAGCAGCATCAAACTGAACTTAAGAAGAGTCCAAAAGACACGTTTGTAATATTAACCATCATACAAGGAAGGAAATTCTAACAGAGACCAGTTCACTGAATCTCTTGCATCAAATATATCCCTGCAATTAAAAGATATATTACAGGAAATTAAGGATAATAACAATTAAAAATCAGATCTAAAATAAAAGTGAAAGGAAAATAATAGACATTTCCATGACAACTGGCGTCTGCAGATCTGGAATGTCACTTTACAGGAAGAAAATGTTTTCTTACACACAAATGATATGTGGCAGGAGTTTAAGCTACAGTATCTGCAATATGAGAATAATGGACGTAAACCTGTTCTTCCTCTATGGCTCCATTCGCTTGAAAATCATAATATTTATTGTAACATGAACTTTTCATAACGAGATATTTGGGCAAGTACTCTTCTGGCTAGCTGTCACAATTTGAACTGTAGAAGTTGTAAGTAAAACAAACATTGCAGTAGCTTTAAAAAAAAAAAAAGAAATTCAATTGTCTTTCTACTTCAGAATGTCATGCTTAAATCAATGCATTACTTGCCATTTATTTAAAATAAAAAAGTAATAACAATAATAATAATACTAATAATAATAATAATAATAATAAACAAATTATAAGTAGGCCTAGCTTGTGAGTCACATCTCTTTACACATCAACATTTTTTTATTTTTGTTTTTTAAGTGTGCATGAAGAGATTTTGTTAGATTCAGAAAGGAGAGTCTTTATCTTGCCCTCAGTTCAATCTTTTCGGATCGTATTATTATCTAGTTACACACAGCCCTTTTTAATTCCAAACTGCTGATGTGGCATAAAGTGACATTGACAGAATGTTTCTTAAAAAAGGTCACATTCAACGTAGGCTACACAATAGTTAGTTCTCATACAACTCTACTTTCATTACAGTGTTGGAGAAAGTTTTCATTGTCCATAAAGTATTAAAGATCATGATAAATGTATGTCTCCATCTGCTGGTCAAACTTATAAAGCATTTTAAAGTTGGCCTTGACGCTCTAACAGAACTGCGTGCATCTTGCGGAAGAACATTGTAGCCGGAACTACTTCTCTCTGTTTATGTCCATGACTAATCACGCAGATACTGGTCTACTCCGCAGCGGTTCCAGACTGAAATGGTCCGAATATAAAAGCTTTTTATAGATGTACCATCGTAACGATTCAGGATAATTCATAAACACGGATTGAAACATGGATTCAAAATGTACTCACTATATATACATTTACTTTATGAAAACAAAACATTTATAGACTGAAGCTACTGAACCATAACCATGGTATTGCTTGCTTGGGGATGTGTATGACCCTGTCCCATCACTGCCTTCACAACATGACTGCATCATTCCAGGTCTAGTCTCATCTGCACTGTTCGCCAGCCATGGGCAGCTTCAAAGCATGCAATGGCTATCCACGTCTCAGAGCTACACTGCCCTGGTTCCCCAGTGGTTCCTCTCATGGTTGCCCAGAAGCCAAAACTTTGATGTCCCAGAGCTACCAGCTATGGTGCTCCAGGTGTCCCAGTCTCGCTGTCTTGGTAGAATAACTTCCTGTAGTGGCTACCTGGTCCTCAACTTCTAGTCACAACTGCACACTCACAAAAGCTTGTCCTGGACAACAAGGTCCAATCTCAGATATTCTTCTTATGGCTGTCCCAAATGCTATATGCTCCATGTGATCTATGCCCCAGGTACCAGACATTTCTGTAATGGCTGCATTTAATGGCTGTCCCAAACTCTCCATGTAATGTTTTCTGAGTACCAGAAGTTCTCGAAAAGACCACTAGTTCCAGTACTCCTGGCTGCTCCAATACAAGATCTCACCAAATGAAGTGAATGTGTTTTGGTTATTTATTTAGGCTACTTATTTTTATACTACTGTAACGTCTCATTTTCATTTAGGATATGAATTCATCTCTGTTAAATACTTGATGTTTAATGTCTGAAAGGAAGAAAAACAGATTGCATTTTAAACTGAAATGATGAAAAGGTGAAAAAAGATGACACGGCTTTACTTGCCATTGCTTGCCCGTCTTCTGTAATGTCCTGTAATTTGCTACATTTTATGTATTTTTATTGTGACTGCATCTGCCCGTCATGTTCTCGTACTCCAGAAGGTGGCGATAGAGAAGCATCTCTGTGCACCTCCAGCAGTCGCATTGACTTTTATCAGCTTTATCACAATGTGAATGTCATGCACATGATGTAAGCTTAAAATACCATCGCCATTCATTTCCTTCAGTTATTTTATTTTTATCCTCACATTTTATAAAAGAGGTTATATGGCTAAATGTTTGTTTATTCTTGAACAACGAAAGGTTACAAATGTCCTCATATGTTTGCATTAATTATTCCCCAGACCATAATTATAGTTATAGCTGGACAAATATTTCCAGAGACCATAATAGTTAATATTCACATTCTTATTTATTATTATTATTATTATTATTATTATTATTATTATTATTATTATTATTATTATTATTATTATTATTTAATAGACGTTCTCTTCGGATGAATGTCTTGTGCATTTTCAAAAATGTACAATAAATAAGCTACATAAATAATTCAGAAACTTAACTAGCCTAAATATTCATGCAGAATGCTGCATGAATTTCCCAAAACTGCCTGTTCATTTTGATTCCTGTGCCGTATCCATTTGTAAATTCATGCGAAACTTTGCTGAGTTCGCATAAGCTGTAGGACGGCAGTGGGGGAGTTTCGTCCAATTAGAATAACTTCATGTTGAGTGATGATAATGCATCATTAACTTTTGTCCAAACCAAACGTTTCGTTTCATTAACGAAGACAATTTCCATCCAAATACATTTAGATGTTTATTTCAGCTGTCATCAACTGAGATTTTGAGTCAAATGTCTAGTTTTCTCCAGCAAGTTGCTTTATATGTTGGTTTCAATCGTTGAATTAAATCATCTTAAATTTACAATAACGTTGTGATCCACTTAAATTACAGTACCAAGACAGCATACAGTTTGTTATGCTATTAAACAATAAAACTACACTGTCATAGACTAGCAATAATGAAAAAATAATAATTCTTATCTTAATGATTTCAGATAGCCAAACTGTTTTAAATTTAATGGTTTTATGGCATTAAAACAATGGTTTTATGCTTTTTTACGTTTTACATTTCTGCTTTTTAGTTATTGTGCGTTTTATAACTGTTTTACTTATATACTGCAAGCAACCCGTTATTCCAATGGCAGATCCTAACGTAAACAACTGACCCATTACAATGTGACAACATGCCCCGCTATCGTACGAGCTGTATAGGCCTCTTTTTTTTCCCCTCCGGGGATTAGCGGTAAAAAGGTTCGGTAGGTTTTATTTGATTTGCTTTGATTATCAAATTATTAAAATAATTATAATAATTATTAATTATATATTAAAAGTTTGACCATTAGCCACTTATGCATAACTTAATTATTTTAGTATTATGATTATCAATTTATTCTTCTTCTTTTTCTTTTTCTTTCTTTTTTTTTGAATAAGTAGGCTACCCTTGTTTTTAATCTTTAGTTTTTTTTTGTTGTTGTTGTTGGGTTTTTTTTGGTTCAGCATGAAACTCAAATGCTTATCACACGAATGACCTCGACGTCAGATCGATGCATATTGGATGAAGTTAATTTAGGAGAAGTGTGACAGTGGGAGGGGTTGCCAACCAGCAGCTCTTTCACTGCATGCGCCCTGGACATGTTAAATACCCCTCCCCTGACGCGCACTCGGGCACTCTCGAGTAAACCCTCGGAGACGAGCACACCCAGCGGGTCTGTTCGGAGAAACTCATGTTTCTAGAGGGAGAGCGGATTATGAACGCGTTCGGGCAGCAGCCGTCGAGCCAGCAGACCAGTCCTCTCCAGCACCACAACGCGCAGGACATCCTGGACATGACCGTGTACTGCGACACCAACTTCAGCATGTACCAACAGAACCTCCACCACCATCACCATCACGCGCAGAGGCCACCTGCGCATCCTTCCAGCTACGGCCTGGGCGAATACACCTCAGCCACAGCCAACCCTTACCTTTGGATGAACAGCCCGGGTATCACCTCATCCCCCTACCTCTCAGGCCCGAACGGAGGCTCTTACATTCAGTCAGGATTTGGGTCGAACCAGCGGCAGTTCCTTCCTCCTCCCACGGGCTTCGGAAGCGCGGATCTCGGCTGGCTGTCCATTTCAAGTCAGCAAGAACTTTTCAAGATGGTCAGACCGCCTTATTCCTATTCAGCGCTGATTGCGATGGCTATTCAGAACACGCAGGATAAGAAACTGACGCTCAGTCAGATTTATCAGTATGTGGCGGACAACTTTCCTTTTTATAAGAAAAGCAAAGCCGGATGGCAGAACTCCATAAGACACAATCTATCCTTGAACGATTGTTTCAAGAAAGTAGCGCGGGATGAGGACGACCCTGGTAAGTTTGAATGCTCTTTCTTTTTCAAGAATTCGAATTCGAGTTTGGCGCGCGTAATTACGCGCTAGGTTTTAGTGCAATACTAACCTGTTCCCTTTTTTTTTTAAGGAAAAGGAAATTACTGGACTTTGGACCCCAACTGCGAGAAAATGTTCGATAACGGCAACTTCAGAAGGAAGAGGAAGAGAAGAGCTGACGGAAACGCCAGTAGCCCGTCGGTAAAATCCGAGGACGCGCTTAAATTGTCGGACACTGCGAGTCTGATGAGCGCGTCCCCGCAGAGCCTCCAGAACTCTCCGACCTCAAGCGATCCCAAATCTTCCCCCTCACCGTCCGCAGAGCACACCCCGTGTTTTAACAATTTCATCGGTAACATGAACTCAATAATAACTGGAAACGGCAACGGGATCAGAAGCAGAGACGTCAGTTCTGGACACTTGGGGGATTTTACGCACGGCATGTCTGGATATGAAACTGCCTCTTCATCAGAACCAGCACATCTCAGCACCAACAGACTGAACTACTACTCAGCATCCCATAATAACAGTGGCTTGATCAACTCGCTCTCCAACCATTTCAGTGTCAATAACCTCATATACAGCCGGGACGGAACAGAAGTTTAGAGTTTGTGAACCTCTAATGTGCTCTGTGAGTACATGGACAATACTTCATTTCTATACACGCTCACCTCAGTCGCACAGTTCATTTTAATTCAGACTCTCTGGTGTTTTGGGATGCATCAACAAGTGGATTTGCAACATTTATATTTATTCTGCAATGAATAAATGTAACCTTACACCTAACTGTGATACTTAACAAGTCAACATGTCTATTTCCTAGGCCACCATAACAAGTGCCTTCAGTTTTTTTGTAGAACAAATGTAGATATATTTTATTTAAATGGAATGTTTTGGATTTGTAAATAAACGTGCATATATCTGAAGTTCCTGTATCATCGATTTCTGTTTATTTGCTGTTTATATGCATGATGATTTCCCATTATCTGCTCAGTGGCACAACAAACAAACACATACCTAGTGCATCTCAGTGTGTTCCCACGCGATCAGCGGGTGGCCGCAGAGATGCACATAACTGTAACAGCAATTAAGACGTTTGCATGTTTATGTAGTTTGTTTACAGTAGCTTGCAATTATATATAGTTTGCTTTTGGATGGCTGCAATCAAACAGGCAGTTTACTGACAACTTTTAATTAGCTTTTGCACTAAAGTACAGTTTAGTTTTGAACAGTGGCATTGAAAGATCAGATTACACTTGAAATTTTTAGTGCAAATGTGTTGATGTGTTCTTTCTGAAAGCCTAAATTTCAAGGTAATTTAACCAGCGCCCATCTTTTTCCCATAACAGCTCAACTCCAGCAAACATATTGAGTTGACAATTATTTATGAAAAGAATTTCAGGTTTAATCGAGCGTTTGAATTAATCCGTGCCCCTGCTGTGTCCTCTCCTCCTAATTGCTTTCTGCAAAAAGCCAGACACATTTAACTCTTCAGTGTCCTCATTATCTCAGGGAAGTTTTTCAGTCTGTTTATTTACTGTACAAGTTCCGGCATTGAATGGCACAGACTCAACTGGGTGATGGTGTAAATAGCCTTATATGATCCACCAGTTTATCTAGAGATTCAACTTCCCCTTCTACCATTAGCTCATGTCTACTCTGACCTGCATGAAAACAGTAGGTGAGACAGAGACATGTTCCGCTTGTCGCTTTGCATGCAGCTGATTTAGACAAGTCATCACAGCTTCATATCTGGAGAGTTCAAAAGTTCGGCTGTTTGTCTGGGAGACTTTTATTTACTCTCGACTCATTTAAAGGTGTATAAAAATTCCAAAGTTTGGTGAATGTTAACATTAGGTATGAAAACATTATTTCCGAATGTTCTCAGTTTAAAAAAAAAATATTATTGGTTATAAATGTTAGAGGAAACATTATAAGAAAATCCCGTTTAATCATTTTGCAAATAATATGGGAAAATTAATTTTTGGTCTGAAACATATCTTTAATGTTTAACAAGAGTTAGATGAACATCCAAAAATGTTTCAGAAAAGCATTCCATAAAGGATGCATAAATGCTGATTCTGAATGCTACCGAAGACACAATAAACGAAGAATGTTTTTATCATAATTTTGAGTGAACCTTGCCAAACATCAACCTTTAAAACAGGATCGAGTGACTCTAAGGTTGTTGAGTTGTTATATTGATCTTTGGAGATTAAAAAAAATGTCTTATCGCATCATTTAAAGTTCTTCAGATTAACATTTCTGGGTTCTTTAAAGCACTTTAAATATGTTTTCTAACAAACAGACCAATTTTTGTATTTATAAAGGCTCCAGTGTCACATGAGACTGTAAAACCCCATTGTTTTACTTTTCATCTTGAGGAGTGAAGTTCACAAATTTATATGGTTTTTCAACTTTTTTTTTTTTTTTTTTTGGTTCCTGCTCATGGTCTTATTTCAAAGTCAATCTACTCCAGGTCCCATAAATGAAATGAAAATAAACACACAGGCCTTACTGCAGTACAACTGAATTGGCTCTGTTGTCTGGGATAAAGCAGAACTGACAGGAGGTTCGTGTCCACGGTGCTGGAACACAAACGGATCTGGCATCACCAGAGACACCCTGCCGCTCTCTAGTGAAAACACAGAACAAATGAAAGCACTCAAAGCACATTTCCCCTCCGTGCGTCTTTGTTCTAACAAAGGACATTGTTGTTCCACTATTGCAGGATAGATTCTCATAGTGACAATATATCTGTGGTGAGAAGAATATGCAATTGAAATGGACATAAATGAGACCAAATCACATGCAATTAGCCTAATTCATTTATAAAACACTATAGGGTTGATTATTAATAAGAATGTCTAAGATGATCAAATATAAAAATGTTACTTTAACAATCTTAGTTTAGACTATAAGTGCCTTCAATCCTAAGTTAAAAAATGTAGCCTACAATTCATGGGGTGTTATACGTTTTAGGGTCCATGGTTCTGTTTGTTTCAGTTTTCTCATGTGGTATCTTATATATATATATATATATATATATATATATATATATATATATATATATATATATATATATATATATATATATATATATATATATATATTGAAAACACAGAAATTATAAATTATTGTGAAAACACAGAAAATTAGCCTAATTAAAAGTTCTCATTAAAGATAAGTCTTGATGCATTTTTCATTAAAGCAGAACAAGCTGAACTGTAAAATTGCAGTTAAAGTAAGATAAACTAAAAACTGTCCGTTTGTTTTTATTCATCCTTATTAAAGCTGGTTTCATTTGCTTGCATTATTGTGCAAACTGCGTCCAACAGACGCGAGACTGTTAAATATTATACTCTATTCATGTGTTACAGATTGATAATGACGTCATCAAGCATCGATACCCCCAGATAGCTGATGCTAAAATCATATGAATGCGTTAATGCTAAAGTGACATTAAGAAAATTTAGGTTACAACATGTTATGATGCGTGTGATTTCATCAAGTACAACATGTTCCTGGATCAACATTCCATTCATCCAATCAGAATTCAGATATAACTGTTCAGGAAATATCTGTTTTAGGCTTGAAATCAGGGTTAGGTGCTTCTACACTCTTGTTAATCAGCTATCATTTCCCACTGATTTTAGGAATATATTATGGGTAGGGTTTGGTCTAGGGATCGGGATTGGGTTAAATCTATATTTTTTATAATAATGTTGATCCAGGTTTAACAAAAGATGTTGATCCAGGAGCATGTCATTCTTGGCAAAATCTCGGCGACCAGATATATATATATATATATATATATATATATATATATATATATATATATATATATATAGAGAGAGAGAGAGAGAGAGAGAGAGAGAGAGAGAGAGAGAGAGAGAGAGAGAGAGAGAGAGAGAGAGAGAGAGAGAGAGAGAGAGAGAGAGAGAGAGAGAGAGAGAGAGAGAGAGAGAGAGAGAGAGAGAGAGAGAGAGAGAGAGAGAGAGAGAGAGAGAGAGAGAGAGAGAGAGATATAACGATATTAGCCTAAAGGTTTGTCGTCATAGCTAGCTGTCACTTGTTGAAAATGACTTTATACCATTTATTATTTACAATATTGGTTGGCCAATGTATTAATTTATTGATGTTTTTGTATTTTTTATACTATTTTTTTATAACTTTTTAAAACCTCTGTTGGTGTTACAGGCATTTTGTCATTCATTCATTCATGCATAAACAAATAAAATCTAAGTGCATTCAACAAATCTTGCCGATAAATGTCGGAGTATTGTTGGAATTCTTCATCTTCTTCTACTTTTTCTTCTATTTTTATAAATATCAACATAAGTAGTCCGAATTTAGCCTATGCATAATTATATTTCCTTGACCTTTACTATCATGTGGTAAATCTTGAATATTTTCGCTCACAGATGAACACTGATTTGCATGCTGAAGGTCCAGACTGACCGCGGGGCCCCTGGGGACCCTCACCCTTCACCTTTCTCATATCGCAGGTGCCATACTCCCGTTTGTGAGGTGAAGATGCCCTGGGGCAGGGATTGGCCAGCATGTCTCTGTGGGGGTCTCAATGGGTGCTGATGTTCTTCTGGTCCTCCAGTGAGGAAAAACTATAATCATAGGGTTAAACTCCACAAACAAAACTAGAGCTTCATCTTAACACGGACTGTTGAGACTTCAGTGCTAAGATTATTCTAATCTAATCCAATCTGACAATCTGATCTAATCTAATCTAATCCCGTTTTCCTTGAGCAGGAAGAGGAAATATCACTTTCTACTGACATCTGACACCTAATCCTTGCCCAAGAATCCCGGGAAAAGGACGTCATGTAAGGTGAGGGGTTTTGAAACCATGCATCGATTCATTCAAATCAATGCATTTGTCTATACAACGCTGGAAGGGTTTGGAAGATATTATTGTTTGTGTGGCTTCATGCTTTTTAATTTCCAAATAGTCCAGAGATCAGGTACTATGTGTGGGTTTGTAAAGATAAACCATGTTTGAGGAGTCATGTTACTGATAAGACTCGGCCTGGAGAAGTGCAGTCACTCAGCGACTCACAGATTGAGACCAAACTGATGAGTAACTGGAGGATAGTGTTGCAGTCTGGGACGTGTGAAACACCACTGCCATTAGCTGACAGACGCTTTTACCTGTTAGGGAAACAAGATCAGGAAAAATATATCCTAGGTCAAGACTTTAAAAGAGTTATTCTGAATTAAACCTTTTAACTTGCATTTATGGTAAGGCAATCAATTAAATGTACTAAATGCACTTGCATTCAAATATTTGGGCGCAACTACTCATTCTGACAACTTTAAGATTTTCTATATTTTAGAATAAAAAAGTATTAATTTATTTCAGTGGAAAATTGGCCAAAAAGTGTGTGTGTGTGTGTGTGACATATTAGGACATAACTTTGTATAATGACATGGGTATGACTCGGGTATTACAAGGAGAGGGTGACTTATGAGGACATAACCCATGTCCCCATTTTTCAAAACACTTATAAATTTTGAGAAAGTAAAAATGCACAAAGTTTCTTGTGAGGGTTAGGGTTGGTGTAGGGCCATAGAATATACAGTTTGTACAGAATAAAAACCATTACACCTATAGGATGAACACACTTTACACAAAAATAAAGGTGTGTGTGTGTGTTTCTGTGTGTGTGTGTGTGTGTGTGTATGTAGTTTTAGATTTTTTTTATGCTTATTTAACACTATCGAATGACTTCATAATATTTATAGAGAGAGAGAAATAGCTTTAGATATTTTTGTACTTATTAAACACTTTGAATTACTTAAATATAATGATGTTGTTGTCAAATTAATTATATAAACACTGTAATGAAATGTTTTATATAAACAAATACAATTCTTAATAATAATTAAAAAAAAAGTTTGATAATGAAATTCATACAATCTAAATCAAATAAGTGTATGTCATTAGATATAATACAATACGTCCTTTCTCATGTGTCCAACCTTTGGTACTGTATTTCAGCAGTCTAGAAATGTAAATTAGATGTAAATTAGCAGTTACACTGGACTAAAGTCAATCAATTTGATGTAGATGATAATGTATTGGTAAAACCTTAATGTAACTATATTTTAATAATGATCTCATTGGAAAGACCTGACTTTTCCGTTTTATCTTGCATTTAAAGCATGAACATGATACCATTACTGCCCCGTCAGCTCTATCAAAACAGACCCATAACTTACAGTAGTGATGGTTCAGTCATCCTACGGTCTGTTCATCACTGTCAAACCCATAATACAGTAAATGTTGTGTCTGGATCCTGTGCAACGTGTCCCTTCTCGTAACCCAGCTTTATCACCAAACGAATGCGCGATATGAAACCGACTCCGTCTGACCTGGAGAACATGATAGTTCAGACACTTATTCTGTCTTCATCCGACCTGACGTTCAACATCTGCTTGTAGCAGTCAGCAGGAATTAGGAGGCTAATATCTCATACCGCTGCGAGATCTCTGGAGGAAGTTTAATGTTTAAGGCCGCAACACGCGGCTGGGAACATCGGCTCCTCGCAGCTCTGTCAAAAACATGAAACATACATTCGATATCTGAGGATAATGGTCATCTAATGGCATGACTCTGGTATGGTTTCATCAGACTCCTTGCTGGGTCCATAAAAGAGGTAATGTATGGGCTGATAATGGCGTGAGATCCAGAGAACGACCCAGCAGAATCCATATGGATGCGTTTATATAGAGCCAAACCTGTATAAGCTCTCTGAGCTGTCAGCACTTGACATGCAATATGATTTAGCCACTGTGTTGGGAATATTGGTGTGATGGGACTGATATATGGCTACTGGGAATTACTGCGTGCATCAGTGACTGGATGAAAAAATGGCTGTGAAAAAAAAACAAAAGAAAGCAGTTTAATGCAGTTTCAAGGTATTTTCACACCCTCATGCTGAGCTCTGCAGCATTCTGCTGTTGAAAACGGTTTATTTTGTCGGATTGATTGTGCTTTTCTAGTTTTTAGTTGTGAGAGAACTCGTTCATTTGCCATATTTTGTGATGGGAACGTGATGTCTTTAGTGAGGCATGATAGCCAAGACTGTTCATTTTCAGTGACACTTTATAATAAGGTCTTATTTGGTAACATCCCTTACAAAAGGAAAATATATTTACCAATATATTTCTTAAAATGTATTGTGATATATTGTAATATATTATTTTTCCTTTTTATTTTCTAATATTTTATATATTTGAATACATTTAATAGTATATTGATGATACATATATTATATAATATATTGCAAAATATACAAATGATTGCCGCTTTCAATATATTGGAAAAATAAATATATATAAGAATATATGCCTAATATATTACATGATAAGTTCCAATATACTGCAATATATTTTTGTTTCATTAGGGATTTGTTAACGCATTAAAGAAGTTCACCTTAAAATAAAAAATAGCGCACAGTTTTCTCTGACCAAGACGTTGATGAGTTTGTTTCTTCATGGGAACAGATCTAGTCCTTCGTGTTCCTTCATGCAAAAATCAGTGTGTTTGTAAAAGTTAATTAAAACTTACAATTTTCAACTTATGCATGATAAAATATGCAGATAAAGGGGTCATGACGTGAAAAACCAAATTTCCCTTTATCCTTTGACACAGAAGAGGTCTTTGTATACCTTACACATCCTGCAAGTTTCATAATCATTTAGAACAGCTTAGAAACCACATCTTAGCATCATTCGGTGACTTTGCCACATGTTTCCTTCAGAAAATGTACAAATCCAGTCTGACAAGGTAGCGACAGTGTGACTGTGACAGGCCAGTCCTCACATCACTGCTGTCAGACACCTGAGAGTATTTTGACAGTCCGTGTGAGGACATGACTCAGTGCAGACATCATTTATCTGTGGCTTGTGTCAGAATACATTGTGACCATTTATACAGCGCAAAAGATCTAAACTGGTGGTGAGTTTAATTGAAGACCTGTAGAGAAGTGAGTTCACTGACACATCATTGTTCAATCATTGTTGGTGTATATTAGAGCAAATCTCATGCCACCTGTCTACTAAAATAAAAATAATTCAGAAATTAAGCCTATATTGTTTTTATTAATATTTGAAAATATATTTTGAATAAATTCTAAAGTGTTTCTATCTTGGTAGTATTTATTTAGATTTAATATGCTTTTTTATAATGAAAATAAAAGTTAATGCATTTATTAAAAAAAATCACATTTATATAATATAAATGCTGTATTACAATAGTTATGAGAATGAATATGAGATAATATTTAAAAAGCCATGTCAATTTTTATATATATATATATATATATATATATATATATATATATATATATATATATATATATATATATATATATATATTAGAACTAATAAGATAAATAATATATATTATTAATTAAATATTAAATAATATTACTGTTATTAAATTATAAATTAATTAAATATGATTACATTTAATATATTAAAATATGATTACATTAACCATGACTATTATTACATTTATATTAAATATGACTTTTTAACTGTAAGACTATAAAGACATTTCTGTAGAAATAGCATGTGGCGTTTAAATAAATATGACAGTATACATACATAAATATGGCCATAATATAGCCTAAATATGTGTCAATGATCATGTAGTCAGGAAAATTTGAGACATTTTTCTTTTTAAATATCACACAGATGTTTAGCTTAGCTTATCTAACTGGTGACACTGGATATATTTTCACAGTTTTTATATAAAACTAGCTCTAAATATTGCAGACTAACCCTAAGATATATATATTTTTTTTTCCTTATTTTTTTTTTTTTTTTACAATTGCTGTATAATGAGCCTTTTTAAAATCTTTATTTTTATACTCATTTTACATATGAGGATGTCTCCCAAAATAGCGGGAATTTGTCAGGTCCGTCTCACTCTGGGAACAAATTTGTCTCCAAAATATGGTTATGCAGGAATAGAAACACCCATAAATGTCATGTTTTCATTGTCTTAGCTGCATTGCAGTGCTCTTCCATACAGGTAGAAGACGACCTCCACCCCCAAACCATGCATCAGTCTGAGTAAGCCTCAGATGACCCATTGCTGAGGGGTCTAAGTGACACCCTTTCTAAAGAGGCCAGACATGCCTCTACCACACCACACCCTTTGTGTTCGGGACTAATCCAGCCTGCACTTCAAGGCTGGGCCGGACTTCAGAGGAATCCGCTATCAATCTAAAGAAGAGAAGAAAAAGTGCCCCCCCCCCCCCACTCCCTCAGTGAATTACTGTGATAAGGTGCTCATCCTCATAACACTCATTATTATATATTTGGTGAAGATCCTCCTGTGGTCGACATCAAAGGGCTCGCTGAATTTCAGGAGGAACAAAAAAACTGCTGATGAACAGATTTTGGAAGTGAACATGGTTCAAAATTTAAGGGAGTTTTTACAATGGACTTCAGTTTGAAGGAACCAAGTGTGAATAAAGTGAAAAAGAAATGGTTTGCATTCACATTGTTCTACTTTAGTGTATATATAAACACCTACAAAAAAAAATGGCATTATTATTTGATCAAAATGCAATAAAAATGTAATATCGTTAAATATTAATACAGTATTGCATTTAAAACATTCTATTTAAATTCATTGTAAAATGCAATTAATTCCTTTGATGAAAAGCTGTATTTTCAGCATCATGATCCTTCAGATTCTTATTTGGTGCACACAAAATATTTCTTATTATTGTCATTATTATTATTGATGAACAGAAAGTTCAGAGGATGTTCATTTAAAATAGCATTATAAATGTCTTTATGGGCATTTTTACACAAATTGATGTGTCCTTGTTGAATAAAAATATTCATTATAAACAACTTATATATATATATATGTAGTGAATGTTACAGACATAATTCACCATTGTTAAGTGTAGTTCTGTACACTGTGTTCTGCATAACTGTTCAGGGATCGTTGTCCCTTTAAATGATCGGAATGCGTGATGACGTAACACGCCGGTCAGCGCCATTATTCTAGTTTCTGTTTTTTGCTTAGAAATAAACGACACACGCATTCGTGTGCTCAAAGTGAGAAGTTGTCTCTTGCAAATTACTGCAATTTCCACACTGGTGACCCCGACATTAGTCTGCTGGACGTATCCAGAGACACAACGCGATCATGACCGCGAACGCTGTCACCCTCAAACTCCCCGAATTCTGGGAATCGTCAGCATCTGCATGGTTTGCCCAGACTGAAGCGCAGTTCGCATTGCGTGAGATCACCGTGGATACGACAAAATATTACTATGTTGTGTCTGCTCTCGGAAATTCAACAGCATCCAGAGTGGTGAGCCTTCTTACAAATCCTCCCGAAAATGGAAAGTATACGGCACTTAAAGCCCACCTGTTGAAAACGTTTGAACTGTCAGACGCTGAGAGAGCCAGCAGGCTTTTCTCACTTCAAGGACTGGGTGACAGCAAACCGTCCGAGCTCATGGACCGTATGCTGGATCTTTTGGGCGAACACAGACCTGATTTTCTTTTTATCCAGCTTTTCTTGCGTCAGCTGCCTTCCCAAGTGAGAGCTGCATTAGCCAACACCACTATCACTGACTGTCGTAGACTAGCTGAAGAGGCTGATAAATTTTTCCTGGCAGGTCAGGGACATTTTGCGGCCGCGCTTTTTCCCGCGCACATCTCTTCAGTGATGCGGGACGACGCCACACTCATTGCTGCGACCACTTCTCGTCGGCAGCAGTCTTCTGGCACCCAACAGCCCTCAGGATTGTGTTTCTACCATGCAAAGTTTGGAACCAAGGCTAACAAATGCCGTCCGCCGTGCAGTTTCAGTGTTTCGGGAAATGCCAGGGCCGGCGCTCAGTAGTAGCCATGATTGTCGGCCGCGTAGGCAGGCTGCTTTTCATCCGCGATAGCATCTCCGGACGCCGTTTTCTGTGCGACACGGGAGCACAAAGGAGCGTCCTGCCTGCATCCCGTTTGGACATGGTAACCGACAGTCACGGCCCCCCTATGGAAGCAGCCAACGGTAGCCCCATCCGCACATATGGAACGAGGCATGTAGAATTGTGTTTCGGAGGACAGCGTTT
The DNA here is from genome assembly GCF_003368295.1 of Carassius auratus. Classification (NCBI taxonomy): domain Eukaryota; kingdom Metazoa; phylum Chordata; class Actinopteri; order Cypriniformes; family Cyprinidae; genus Carassius; species Carassius auratus. The sequence continues at coordinate 24,263 of NW_020526618.1, read as the reverse complement.
CGGTTGGGATTTTGTTACTGCAAAGGTTGCCGTTCCCCTCCTTGGCGCTGATTTTTTGTGTGCACATGGACTGTTGGTGGATGTAAAGAACCGCCGTCTGATTGACGCTGTCACATTTTGTTCTTATACATGCACGCTCAGCGAAGCGGACTCCATACGACTGTCTAGCATGCTCTCAGCTTCCGATGATTTTCAACGTCTATTGGCCGGTTTCCCAGCCCTCACTCAGCCCACTTTCTCTTCATCTATTGTGAAGCACGGTGTGGAGCACCATCTCGCCACTACTGGTCCACCCGTCTACGCCCGCGCTCGGCGCCTCGACCCGACCAAGCTTGCCGTTGCAAAGGCTGAGTTTGCAAACATGGAACGCCTGGGCATAGTACGCCGATCCGACAGCCCGTGGGCATCACCCCTTCACATCGTCCCCAAACCTGGCGGCGGCTGGCGCCCGTGCGGTGACTACCGGCGGCTTAATGAGGCAACGGCACCTGACCGATATCCAGTCCCGAACATACAGGACTTTTCAGCACACCTGGCTGGCAAGGTGATTTTTTCCAAGGTGGACCTCGTCCGGGGATACCATCAGGTACCGGTACACCCACTGGACATTCCCAAAACGGCAGTGATCACGCCGTTTGGTCTGTTTGAGTTCCTGCGCATGCCGTTCGGCCTTAAAAACGCCGCCCAATCTTTCCAGCGCCTTATGGATTCTGTTTTGCGGGACCTGCCTTTCCTTTTTGTGTACTTGGATGACATCCTGGTGGCGAGCACGTCCAAGTCTCAGCACCTGGCACACCTCCGAACCCTTTTTGAGCGGCTTAGCCACCATGGACTAATTGTCAACCCTGCCAAGTGCCAGTTCGGTCCCTCCACCATCGACTTCCTAGGACACAGAGTCACTAAGGACGGGGCAGTTCCTCTCCCATCAAAGGTGGAGGCAGTCATACAGTTCCCACGCCCTTTCACTGTCAAATCCCTGCAGGAGTTCCTCGGCATGGTGAATTTTTACCACCGCTTCATCCCTCGAGCCGCTCAGCTCATGGGGCCCTTGCACGAGGCCTTAAGGGGTAAACCCAAACACGCTGTGGACTGGACTGAGAGCAGAGTCAAGGCTTTTGATGCCACTAAAGCAGCATTAGCGAACGCCACCATGCTGGCGCATCCTTCTCCTACAGCCCCCATTGCCATCACCTCGGATGCCTCTGATTATGCTATCGGTGCAGTTTACGAGCAGTGGGTGGGTGGGGCCTGGCAGCCGCTGGCTTTCTTTAGCCGTCAGCTGCGCCTTTGTGAGCGGAAGTACAGCACTTTCGATCGGGAGCTGCTGGGTATCTACCTTGCCATTAGACACTTTCGTTCCCTGCTGGAAGGCCGACACTTCACTGCTTTTGTGGACCACAAGCCGTTGACTTTTGCCATGGCCAAGGTGGCTGAGCCGTGGTCCGCCCGCCAGCAACGGCATCTGTCTTACATTTCAGAGTTCACCACAGACTTGCAGCACATTGCTGGTAAGAGCAACCACGTGGCGGATTGCCTATCACGGGCTCTGGCAGGGGCAGTCCATCTTGGTTTGGATTACAACCGCATGGCCGCGATTCAGACCACAGACCCAGACGTGCAACATCTGAAAACCTCGACTACAGGGCTGCAGATCAAGGACGTGGTTTTTGGCAATGCCGGCACAACGCTCCTGTGTGACATCTCCACAGGCAGTCCTCGGCCTATCGTTCCCTCTGGGTGGAGGCGTCAAGTTTTTGATTCCATCCATGGTCTCTCCCACCCAGGTGCGAAAGCTTCACAGAGGCTTGTTTCAGCAAAGTTTGTGTGGCACGGCCTTAAGAAGGACGTTAGGGACTGGGCTAACACCTGTGTTGAGTGCCAACGGGCCAAAGTACACCGCCACACTAAAGCCCCGTTAGAAACATTCCCGGTTCCTGAGAGGCGTTTTGACCATGTAAACGTGGACCTGGTTGGTCCTCTGCCCTCCTCTCAAGGTTTCACATATTTGTTAACCATGGTTGACAGGACCACCCGCTGGCCTGAGGCTGTGCCACTGACATCGGGGGCATCTGTCGAGATGACACGGGCATTTATTGGCACCTGGATTGCCCGTTTCGGCACCCCTTCGGACATTTCCTCTGACCGAGGTGCTCAGTTCACGTCCGAGCTTTGGGATGCTGTCGCACAGAGCCTCGGAGTGAGACTCCACCGCACGACTGCATATCACCCGCAGGCTAACGGCCTCTGTGAGCGGTTTCATAGATCGATGAAGGCTGCCCTGCGTGCCAGCCTCAAAGACAGCAACTGGGTCGACAAGCTCCCGTGGGTGATGCTGGGTATCAGGACTGCACCGAAGGAGGACCTTCAGTCCTCATCCGCGGAGCTTGTTTACGGACAGCCGCTGCGAGTACCAGGGGATTTTGTCCCTAGCACCACGGTTCCCTGGTCTGCCACTCTCCAGCGGTCTACTCTACTGGATAATGCGAGGTTTTTTGCACCTGTCCCTACTTCCTGTCACGGCCTCCCTCAGTCGCACATCCCCGCTGGACTTCAAACAGCCGACTATGTTTTCATTCGCCACGATGCCCACAGAGGACCACTTCACCCACCCTACGAGGGCCCATTCCGGGTTCTGGAGACAGGGGACAAACACTTTGTGGTGGACAGGGGTGGTAAACCGGAGCGACTCTCTATTGACCGCCTTAAACCGGCTCACTTGGACGTGGCCAGGCCCATTGACCTGGCCCAGCCCCCACGACGCGGACGGCCTCCTGCTCTGCCCCCACCCGGAGCTCCCACCTCACCCGAGCTTCCCACACCCCATGCCCCTCTTCCGGGTAATGACGGTACACCAGCTGCAGTGGGGTCTCCTCGGACTCCGGTACAGCGCAGTCGCTGTGGCCGGTTGATACGCCCACCCCCCCGTTGACAGCTGGGTTTTTCTGATATGGTGAATTCTGGGGGGACGTGTGTAGTGAATGTTACAGACATAATTCACCATTGTTAAGTGTAGTTCTGTACACTGTGTTCTGCATAACTGTTCAGGGATCGTTGTCCCTTTAAATGATCGGAATGCGTGATGACGTAACACGCCGGTCAGCGCCATTATTCTAGTTTCTGTTTTTTGCTTAGAAATAAACGACACACGCATTCGTGTGCTCAAAGTGAGAAGTTGTCTCTTGCAAATTACTGCAATTTCCACATATATATATATATATAAATAACAATATGCTTATATAAATAAAATGAACAATTAAATGCAAAATATGGGTTAAATACACAATTTTGTGTGTGCCTATCTGTTGCATGTTTTAATGGTTGTGAGGTATACACAAAACAACTTAATTTCCTGCAATTCTGGCCAGGATGTTGTCATGTGACCACATTCCATTGCCATGACATCATATCGGGTGAGAGACGGGTGATGCTGACAGCTCATCCCATGAACGTTTTAAATGGGCCATGCTCAGCTTTGATGAGCACCCTGTTTTTAGCAGAAGCGTAATGCGCCGGATGACACTCAGATCACAGACCGCAGTGAAAGACAGCAGACGGACTCTTCAGACAGTATTGAGTGTGAAGCTTTACCATCCTCGAGGAAGATCAGACACAGAGAGGGATGATGTTTGATGAGGAAGAGTAAGAGACAACTATAGCATTCCCAGCTGTTGTCTCAGAGAACCAGCTGGTGTTTGATTACCAACACGACTCCTCATAAAACGTCTCAAGCCAAACTAAAGAGATCTGGATCTGCAGCTCCTCATAATAGTTTATCAAAGAACCACTTGTTCCTAATAAACTAAGATAAGGTTACACTTTCTTTTCCAAACGGTCGTGCATCTCTACTGATAAAAATATGATGAGTGGGTTAACTGAATTTTTTTATTTGTTTTGTTGGATTGCTATCACATGAACTACTGCAGTATTCCAAATCATATAGTAATTATATACGATTATAATACGTATCTGAATTTTATGTTTCAATATTTTTCATTTTTATTTTTAGTCTTCTGACATTTTAATTATAATTTTTTATTTCAGTTTTGGTTCTAATTTATATTTTGGTAATTTTGTTATGTGATTTTCATTTTTATTACTTTAATATTTTTAGCTTTTATATTTATATTTTAGTTTTTAGTACTTATTTCAATTTTTGTCATTTAGTTATGTGCTTTTGTCCATTTATTACTTTATGTAGTTTAATAATTTTTTAGTACTGTAGTTTGTTTTGAACTTATTTATTGCCATGGCACAAATTATATTTCTATTATTTTTTTTAAATATTATATTTAGATTTATTTTATTTCAATTAATGAAAATTATTTATAATAGTTTTAGTTTTAGATAGCAATGCAGTCATAGATACAGGATGCAATATTATTATATTGTGTGTATATCACATATTAGGTAAAATAGCATTTTTAATGACATTTTATTTATATATTTTTGGAACTGAGTGAAACATTGAGATGTACATTTTAGTGTTTCTCTTAGAAGGCAGCCAAATTATGTTCACTATGTTTTGGCCAAGGACACATTAAGAAGTCAGATGTCTCTGTACATGTGTGTGTGTGTTTGTGTGTGTGTGTGTTTGTGTCACTGAGGCCCAGCTGTGCTCTCGTTCCTTTGAGGCTGACATGGGAGAGATCTTTTAATGTCTTGTAGTTGTTTTAACCCCTGCTGCCTCTCAGCAGGTTAAGCCTTACCAAACATTCATCCTGCGGGTCAGCGACACCGTTGACAACGCACTTTAGTCTTTCTCTCGGCTCATCCCCACTGTGAGCTACCTGACAGGACCGGCCATGGTCAGAAACCAGCTCACAGACTTCAGCCTCAGCCACAGACCAGTTACACTGCTACTCATTAAGACTGGTCAACAGGATATTTAATGACAGGTCTGTCCAAAGACAAGTCCAACAAAATGATTGATAGATAGATAGATAGATAGATAGATAGATAGATAGATAGATAGATAGATAGATAGATAGATAGATAGATAGATAGATAGATAGATAGATCTCCTCACTTCTCATTTAAATCTGTATGATTTTTCAAATAATGTTTCACATTCTTTTCACATTCGGATATCGGCTGAATAATTAAATAAATTAAAAATAAAAAGAAAAGTAGAGTTATTGAAAGAATTATCCGTTTATTTAAGATAAAACGAATCCACGATAATTTTATTATTTATGCTTATTCATCAATGAATGCACAAGCAGAACGTTTTGTGAAAAGTTTTGTTGCATGCAAAAAAATTAAAATAAAAAATAATAGTTTTTGATTAATTAATAGTTAGTAGTTTTTTTTAATAGTTTTCCATTTTATTTAAAAAAAAAATAATAACTTAAAGATGTAGTATTTTGTTGTGATTTTATCTTTAGTGTATTTTGTATTTCATTTTTTTTATTTATTTTTTTTTTTTTTTAGTTTTAGTTAACTATAATAACCCTTGATAGTAATACGTTACAGCATAGTGTAAGGTCATAGGTTCAATTTCCAATAAAAATATCTTCAGGATCTTCATATCTTCATCTGAATTGCTATATCTGCATTCATGTCTTGTAAAAATCAACCTGAACAGTAAAATATGGAATAATCAAACAGCATGTTTTAAACAGTGAAGACATTCTTTCACAGCCGACATGGGCTCTTCAGAATAGAATGTCAATTGATTAAAAGTTGCATGTTGACAGATCTAACAGCGCTGTATTCTTAAGCGGTGTCTCTGCCCCTCCTTCACTAAATGGAGTAATTATTAGCCATCATTACCCTGCCCTCTGCCCTGATGCAACTCAAAGAGAGGCGTCACTATCTGATCACTATGTAAATGTGGTTAGCTGCCTGCAGTAATGGATCAATGGAGCGCTGGACGGCCGTATGGGGGTGGCCAGAGACTGCCTGTCTGTCTGTTCCCAGCAGGTCCACTGTCCGCATGTCTCCACGGGCGGTGGGCCAGGGCATGTCTATCAGCTCGGAGACTCAGGAGGAAAACGCTGGAGGGGTTCAAGCCCGGGCTTGTTTGGAGGGCTTGGATTGCCGGGGCCTCTAGCCCTAGATTTGAATGTAAAATGTATGCAAATCTACGATGATTCAAGCAAATTCAGTGGAATCCACACTCTTTGATACGAGGGTCTACAACCCATATGATTGCATTTCTTTAAAATGTGCTGCTTCTGTAACTAGTGGTTTAACTGAAGCTAAAAATCAATGTTAATGGCATTTCAAGCAAAACTAAGCTGGAGATTGTCCATATAAAACAGAAACAGATTTGTATGAATAATAATAATAATAATAATACTAATAATAATAATAATAATAATATATATATATATATATATATATATATATATATATATATATATATATATATATATATATATATATATATATATATATTTTTTTTTTTTTAACTTTATTAAAGTTTTAAAATATAAAAAATGTAGGATCTTATTGTATATAATGTAATGTATAAATAAGATAAGATGACATTATGATCTATTTTAATAAAATATAGCAATATTTTTTTTATTAGCATATATTAAAACTTTAAAGATTACAATTAAAAAATAATGCCTATAATATTTAAAAAGTCTAAGTTAAAATATTTTCAAAATAATATTTTCAAAATAATATTTTCTATTTTTTAAGCCAAAACCCATGTTAATTAAAGTTGAAGTTTGTCCATATAGAAGAGGAATATATTTGTATGACTAATTTTGAATAATTTTGTGCATTTGGTGAAATGTATATGATTAGTGAGACTGTGCTGGATCCTAAATATATTTCTAAATATATTATAGTAAAATGTATTTGTTATATTTTAATTATAATAATAAAAATAACATGTATTAATTTTAGTATATTAAATAATATATAATATTTTAATTATAACTTTTTATACATTTAAATTATATAATTCTATAATAATAATAATTAAAAAAAACATCAGCATCTTAAATAGATTTCCCATATTTCCTATATACTGTATTTTATTAATAATATAATGATTATATAATATTACTGTAACGCTAAGTTGGAGTTTGTCCATATACAACAGGAATAGATTTGCATGGATTTGACTCATTTTGGGACAGACTCTGCGTCTCTGGTGTTCGTGGGACAGTTGTGTTCATGTCAACAGCAGCAGAAGTGTGACCGTGATTAGCAAGCTCTTTCTGGAGTGTGCAATGCACTGTTGTTTAGCCACATTAGCTTTATCTAATGCCATCAAAAGGCACGTTATCTTCATGTTGTCATTGTAGCGGAGTGAAGTACATGTAGATCAGAAAGCTTCATTGACTGAAGTGGATCTGCTTCACTTACTCCAGCAAACCATGAAACGTTGGGTTGTTGGATTATGTCAATTTATAAGTTAACCTGGTGGGTTATTTTACATTACGATGCAAGTTTTAATGTTTTAATATACATGGAGAAACATGAAAGATACTAGTGTTATACATGAGAGCATCAGTCAGCTGCTGTTTCATTAGGTGTAATTGCTCAGCGATCGCTCTGTTTATTAAAGGTGACTGCCATTCACCGCTGCAGTCAGCAATATGTGACGGAGATGATTGCTGTGTGTGTGTTCGGGAACATGCAGCCCTCCAGCGCAGGTCTAATAAAAGAGTTGAAGAGATTGAGCCATTACCATGTCAGGCCTCCTCCTATTACGACCCATTAAAAGAGCTCAACCCCTGATTCAGAGCCATTATATTTATTGAATTTAGAAGCTGACTGATGTTGCGTTGGCCGAAAAGCTTCATACCATGAACACTTGCCCTGGCTGTGTATAATATTATCCAGGGATTTCAGCTGTTAGACTTGTTTTAAATTCACACAGGCCTCAATCTCTCTGAATTTGTCGAAGCACAGCTTTCTCAACAGCGGGTATTCAATAAACAAAACGATATGTCACAATGTTACATAACTGCAAAGTTGTCAGAATTACAATAATGCAATTCTTCTCTGAGCTTTATGCATGCTTTGATAAAATAAAAAAAAATCTAGTAAAAAATAAATGTGTGTGTGTGTGTGTTTCTACTGGAACCAGACACTTAAGATTTTTTTGACATTCAGTAAAAGTATAAAACATAGCTAAGTTCATTTTCAAAGAATGTAGTGAGAAATATTTGAGCTCATAGTGAGATTTCCTGACCTTTTAGTGCAGTCTTTTGGAATTTTTAGAAAATCTGAGAAAATTTGAGACATTGTTGAAATTTGTGTGAGATTACTTCGATTCTTAAATCTCCATTTGCTCTTGATTTAATCTCAAGGAGATCTCATTTCAGATTTTTTTTTTCCTATTGGAACTTAAAAAAATTTGAACAAACAAATGAATGTGTGCTTTACTTTCAGCTCAGAAACAATCAATCATGCATAAAGAGTGCGAAAGGTGTAGTGTTTATTTTTCTCAAAAGTAGGAGGGAACCCCTAAAATAAAGCGCTGATTGTGCTTAGGTTACATCTACTCATAGTGGGACTCTTCTTTGTTGTTTTCGGACACTTTGCCAGGTTTACGCCTGCCGTGGTGCACAGAGCTCTGTGAGAGGTAAGGTAACCTGCTCACAAGACAATTCTTCATTTACCCCGACGCCTTTGCACAGAGCAGATCAAATAACTAGAAATTTGAGGGACAAAGCCATCGATAAGCTGAACCAAAGCAGAAGGGCCATTTAGCTGCTTGAGCGAGAGATGCCAGAGAAACCTGAAGCTGAGGTGCAGGACGCGTGTGAATCCTGACTGACAGCACACTCATGTTTAGGATCGGGGCAGCTTCAGTCACTGCTGAAACAAAGCTGCTTTATCAGAGAAGAACAGACACTGAAGAACATCTCAGAATTAGGACCAATGGCAGTGTTTTCCTTGTTTCTCCTGTTCATTCAGTGGGGTCCAAACATCAGAGACGCATCTGGAGATGCCTCTGCTGACGTTGTTTTTGATGTAGTTTAATGTGGTCTTTAATTTGAAGTTATGTTAACAACATAAAAAGTTGAGTAAAAAGTCGGGTTAGGATTAGTAATTTTTTTCATTCAAATGTACTCAAATTTGCTTATTTACATTGTAAAGGATCTTATATTTTTCTTATATATATATATATATATATATATATATATATATATATATATATATATATATTTAAATGTAAATGTTTTTATTATAATATACATAGAATAAATATTGATTTATTATTTATATTACAATAATTTATTAAATAAATGAGAGCTTTATTAATGTCCAGGTTTACATTTTTAATTATTTAATTATTTGGCATTTAATATTTATAATTATAAAGAGAGAGTTTAAGTGATAATAATATTTTAATAATATATATATATATATATATATATATATATATATATATATATATATATATACTGTATACTATATATACTGAATTTTTTATTTATTTATTTTTTTTTGCACCTGGGAATTAATAAAGTACAAAGTTCAGTTTTTACATCCCACTGAATTATTTATTATTTACATTATAACCTCAAATCCTCAAATTATTATACTTATAACTTTGTAATTGTAAAAAAAAATATAATAAATTATTATTTTATATTTGTTTACATTTTGTAAAAATATTTTAGTGGTTTATAATATATACATATATATATATATATATATATATATATATATATATATATATATATATATATATATATATATACATATATTATAATTTTCAATTACACCTGGGAATTAATAATTTTCAGTTCAGTTTTTACACCTCATTGAATAATATATTTGTAGTTTTTTTTTTTTTTTTTTTTTTTTTTTTTCTCAATGATTTGCCCAGGTTGATTCATTGAGATTTGATTATTCGTGAAGCTGATACAGTATATGTAAGAGAAACTGGTATTATCTGCATACCTCAAGTTAATATGTAACCACTTTCGCAAACACAAAAAGTGCCATATTTTTCATATTCATCCTCTTGAATTGATTTGGTAATGAAACGTGTCTCTGTATGAATATGAGATTTGTGTTTGACAAATTTGTAGTTTTCTAAATCCTCTAATGTGAAATCTAGGTCTCGAGTCTAAAATTTGTTTCAGTAGGCCATACTGACACCCTGTAGAATCTACGGGAGAATGGAATCATTTCTAGAAAGCGCGGATGAAAATGTTTAGTTCTTCTGAGTTGGATGTGGCTTGACAGCTGGAGCTGGTTCCCCGCAGCCGAGGATCCGTCAGTCTAACAGGATTAACCATTACAAGAACTAATGTTTGGAGTCACCTACTGAACTCACTTCATCTCAGCACTGAGAGACTCTCATCAAGCACAACAAATAAACATGCACAAGTCATACAGTATCTCCTGTGCACTGACAATATTACTTATTGTTGCTGCAGGCTGTAATCAAAATGTCCCATCCAAATATATATAAGTGTTATAACAAGTCTAGTTAGGTTAACACAGTACACGTTGCAAGGGTTTTTAAATAATATAATAAATAAAAATAAAACATAATATTTTCTGTATATAAAAAATGAAAAGAAAATATAATACAAAAAGATTAGAAAGATTTTTTTTTTTTTTTTTTTTTTTTTTTTTTTTATATATAAAGATGGAAGAGATGGGTTTTAAGGCGATTCTTGAAGATGGCTAAGGACTCAGCTGCTCGGATTGAGTTGGGGAGGTCTTTCCACCAGGAGGGAACATTTCATATAAAAGTCTAATTATTTATTAGTTGATTTTTACAATTTCAGATGTGGCAGGTGGTAAAAGATTATGTCGAGATAAATCACCTGTAGGCTGTGAGAGATGATCGTTCCCATAGCTCTCCAGTTTTACAGTGTTTTGATTTTTTGCAGCCCTATACTGTAACAGTCATGCTGCATCACACACTGTGACCTGGAGCTCAGCAGGGCCCTCTGCTGGCCTTTAACAGCACTGCTTCAACCAAAGCATGAGATGCAATGGTTCTTTAGTTCAGAGGTGCCTTATTATTATCATTTTAGATTTCTCTGCAGAAAGGAAAAACTATGCTTGCTTCGCATTATTATTTTTTTTATTACAGTTGGTGTAAATGCTAAACCACTGAAATTGAGAGGCTCACCATCTTCTCATGCCACAGCTGCCCATCTCTCAGGAAAACATGAATGAACAGTGTTTACATCCTCAGGCATGACATTCTTATGTCTTACACTCCTTTTCATTATGTTCCTCTTCATTGTCTAGTCTTCTTATTTATTAGCATTCATTTTTTTTTTTTTTTTATAAAAAAGAACAATATAGAGACAAAGCAATGCACTAGTAACTATAATAATCAATAATCATAACTAAAAATCATCATAACATATGTTTCGTTGCATATGTTGTCATTTACTGATTAGGGGTTAAAATGACTTTATAGGGTAAATTCAGGTAAATGGGGGCAGCATTTTGACAGTTATCTCATGTTAAGAAATGCCCAGTGAACCTCAATTCACCCTGTTCTGTTGTTAGATGCAAATTTTAAACAAAGATGAGGAAAGAATTTGCATCACTGTTTGTCTTGAATTACCACTCAATCATCACATTTTCATTTTCATATCATTTTTTTATAACTTGGTTGGTTTTGTAATTTTGCATATCCTTTGAATGACTGATTCCCATGCAGTTCAGAAATAATAAAATTAAATAAATAACGAAAACGATTCATTTAATAAACAAGGTATCAGGTTAATTTCATAATGGACTCTTAAATAAAGAATCTCTGTGGTTCCATTAAAAACTTTTGACATTAATGGAACTGCACTAAAAATTCTTTATAGTGGAAAAAAAGTTTTTTCATCTTAATTTATAACATGTCCTTTTAAGAACCAATGGCTGAAAGGATCTTTGGAGAACCCAAAATGATAGCTACTTCTTTGGCATCACTTAAAAAAAAAAAAATATATATATATATATATATATATATATATATATATATATTTTAATAGTGTGTAGTTCAATATAAAAATGTTAAATTAGAGTCTATCGGACATAAAAGAAAAAAAAAATCTTCATATAAAAAAATAAATAAAATGCAGTTGGTATCTCGTGTGATTAATCTCAGTTGGAGTGACTGACATGTTTGCAGTGAGCACCAGTGGCCCCTATAGAGCTCCGAGGGCCCGTGAGAGGCAGGAATGTCTCTGTATCCCTCCGTCCCTGCTGCAGCTCAGGTTACAGCGTTCATAGATCACACTGACACCGCAGGATGGATCCGCTGTACGCCGGTCACAGTTTACACCCACATCTCTGTGACGGACACATGGTGAAGATGCAGCATCTGCCTGGGCTATCTAAACACACGCAGCACATATCCATTCGTCCCAGCACCTGCCGTTTATTTGATGAGGAGCTTTCGGGTGTTTAATGTGAGATGAGCCCGTGTTCTCTTGAGAAACTTTTTCAGTTACACACAGTGGCGCTTGGTTTTATTTGATAAGATGAATTTACTAGATCAGAGCAGTGACAATCCTCTTGCTCAGTGATCTTGGTTATGCATTTTGATTTCTCCATAAATATTTAAAGGAGTTCTTCAGATCAGCATCATAAATTCATTAGCAATTCATAAGCAAGCATTAATAATAATTTTAGAATTTCTATACATGCACATATTTTAATATGTAATATTATATGATAAAGCTATATAATTACATTTGCATGCATGCATGCATGTGTGTGTGTGTGTGTATACATATATATATAATTCTAATTACATTTACATAGAGAAAGAAAAGAGAGATCTTCAGACTCATCTAGCAACTCAAGAACCTATTTTTTAAAAAAAAAGTGTAAGAGTAATTTTTTATCTAACAGAAAATGATGTTATTAAACCATTGACAGATCCTGAAGATGGATTGCTGTCCTTCCAGATGGGGGTCAGATCTGAAGAATTGGATCCTCAGGTGAGCTGTGGGTCCCTCTCCCCTCTCGCTGCTCCTCATGAGGGTCTTTTACCGGGCGCAGTCGAGTAGAGAGGAATGCTGAGGAAGTGAGTGTGCTCCAGGCGAATATCTGAGCATGAGCCTGAGAGACAGACAGATAGAAGGATAGAGGGATGACAAAAGACAAGAGCTGAGAGTGGCCCCGGGGCCGAGGCGACACGCCCACCTGTTGACTGCAGTCCTGCGTTAAGTGCACGGTGAATGGACTCTTACAATGGCCAGGGCAAGACGATCCGCTCTGTCTGTCTTTAGCAGCGCTCTCTGATCGCCTCTTCCTCTCGGTGTTGACACCGATCAGCAGGTGATAGATCGACACAAACCATGAGAAACTATCTGCTGCTCATTCTAACCATCTGCCTTAAATTCTTCCTCAAAACCTTCCAGCGGTGTTTTATCCTGGTGTACATGGATTTGTGCTCATGGCATTGTGCTGCTGAGGTCTTGAGGTTAACTGCTTCACGCTAAAACAAACTGTCCGATCATCAGTCATCAGACTTCTGACAGCCTGACATTTTAATCAAAGAAAATTCACCCAGGAGACCTAATAGACATCTCAGTTATGTTTTATTGGAGTATCAGAGAAATTGATTGAAAAAAACAAAAACTGTCACCGGGGTGGTACCTTTTCAAAACACTGTACCCGGTTTGTACTTTTAAGGTAGTAATATGTACCCTTTAGAGGTTAATAAGGTACAAAGGTGCATCTTTTGAAAAGGTACCGTTCCAGTGACAGTTTTTCTACCTTTTCTTCTGACAGGAAAATGAAAATAAAACAAATATGGCCATTGTTGATTATAGACATTTAAAATTAATTTGAACTTTTATCTTTCAAAATTTTGATTAGAAATGATTCAATTCATATTAAGATCTCTGACTTTTAATTTCACACTTTAGTATATTAAGAAAATCAGAGGGCAGTAGTCGGTGTATATAAATATATATGTATATGTAATGTAAAAAAGTGTTGAGCTGTAAGATTTCTGTTTCTTTTTGTAAGGAATTCATACTTTTGTTCAGAAAAGATGCAAATATGTAACAGTAAATACATTTTTTATGATAATAAATAATTTCTCAAAGAACAAAATCTAACCTTTTTCGAAATTGATAATAATAATACATTTTACAGACACCAATCAGCATATAAGAATGATTTCTCAATGTTTACTTCTTTCAAAAACATTAAAAAATATATATTTAGTACAATATACAATGCAAATATATTTCAATGATATTAACATTTAAGAACAGAGAATAAAAAAGGATACAATATTTGAGCTCAAACTGATTGAATCAGTTTGATTGTGTAAATTGAATTTTGATTGCAGATTTCCTTATCAGAACACAGTTTGAGACATTATGTATATTTATTATATATAATTATATAAAATATATTTGTATTTTCTCCAGTCTTTGAGCAGGAGACTGCAGAGTTACAGTATCACTCGTCACATCATCTTTCTCAGGGTGCAATTTAGCCACAAAAGCCATTCAGAGCTTCCTCTGTTGACTAAGACACCTTTCTCAGCCACGGACATGATACAAACCTGCAATTATCCACAGACAACACGACAAATTACAGTGCCATCCAAAAACCACCTCACGAGGAACCTGATCCGGCTTTCCTCAGAAACCTCTGAACCTCTGTGTCCTGAGACGTCAATGCGTGAGGTCTGGACAGATCAGCAGTGCTTTTTTATATGAAATTAAACTTTTTGTTTAACTATTTTTATAAAACATCTTGGAAGAAACCACCTGAAACATACTAGTAGCCAATGCAAAATTCAGAATCAATTCATATGAAATTTGAACTTCCAGGAAGGTTCAATAAGCTGCACTGAGATTAATGTTTACTGAATAGTAATTCCAGGAAGTTCAACAGCGGTATTTCATTCCGGAAAGCATCAGCACATTGCACAGATGCTTCAAATTTAACTATATTGATTGCATATAAAAAATATAACTTGCATATGACTTTTAATATGGTATATTTCATGATCATTGAAAATTCCTTTGCAATTTTAAGAGGACACGTAAGAAAACTGTGCTTATATTTACATTTGTACAATGCATAATTGTTTTTTCGTTCTGCATGGTCCCAAAAATGTATTAAATACAATTAATAATAAATGAACAAATAATAATACAAACTCAATAGTATATTAAATATACAGTACAAATATGTAAAATCTAAAATAAATATTCAATTACATTTTATTTGTGTAGCGCTTTTTATGAAACAAATCATTGTTTCTATAATATTTAGTGGTAGCGTACCAGTATAAATATAATTTAACACATTAAATATGACATATAAAAAGAAATAAATTTAAAATAAATGAAATAAATCATCAATATAATGTCAATTTACGATATTGAATATAAGTAGTTTTATTCACTTGTTTATAATTATAGATAGATAGATAGATAGATAGATAGATAGATAGATAGATAGATAGATAGATGGATATATATATATATATATATATATATATATATATATATATATATATATATATATATATATATTATAAACATATGTTATAAACATATGTTATAAACATCTTAAAATGAATTGAATAATTTCTAATCAATTTTTTTGTAAGATAAACGTTCAAATTAATTTTAAATGTCTATAATCAACAATGGCCATATTTGCTTTATTTTTACTGTTC
The DNA here is from genome assembly GCF_003368295.1 of Carassius auratus. Classification (NCBI taxonomy): domain Eukaryota; kingdom Metazoa; phylum Chordata; class Actinopteri; order Cypriniformes; family Cyprinidae; genus Carassius; species Carassius auratus. The sequence goes on along the minus strand of NW_020526618.1, from coordinate 8,665 downwards.
CTGTCAGAAGAAAAGGTATATATATAAATATGTGTGTGTGTGTGTGTTTACTTGTATCTAAAATCATTACTGAAGAGCTCTTTTGACCCAAGCTCTTTCAGGATGGAGAACACATCTTTTATTGATAATCCATCTGCTGCGAGTGAACCCTGAGAGCTGTCACAGTCCGTCAAGCCTGACATCACATTGAGATGTCAAACAGTGCTGATATGTTTTATGGATTTTATGGACCGGAGATGTAGCATGACGAACCGGAGCGTTCGGTGCACCAACAGTATTTCACCAACCTGACACCTGTGCTGAGTGTGAAGAGATGCCTGCTGCTGGAACTGTTGAAATGCATTTGAAATGGACCCCATGATATCGCTCTGATATTGTCGATGGGATCCACTCACCGTTTGAGATCTGGGAGAGAGAGAGCGAGAGTTCATGTGTGGAGGAGAGAAGAGAATCACCCTCTCAGTTTCTGTGATCTCTGAAAGAGCGTCTCGCTCCAGTGACGACCTCGGCTTTCATCTCAAACGCCAAACCATCACCTACGGCTTCGGTTACCTCTCAATGACAGCCGCAAATGAGTGAAGATGTGCTGCTCCACATACAACGATGGGTTTTGAGTGGGAATTGAGGGTAGTTTTCACAGTAAGCTGGAGGATCAATGTCAGTTTAAGTGAGAACATAACGGCTGAAAACGCAGCAGTTTAACTGTTGTAACCAAAGAAAACATTACATTCACACAAATAATTGGAATGCTAAAAAAAAACTTTAATTTTTAAAAGAATATGAACAATTGAGTTAGCTTTTTTACAAATTTTACTTGAATTTGAATCAAAATCAAATGTTATTATAAAGAAAATTCACTTACACAGACAGATAGATAGATAGAAGACAGATAGATTGATTTATTGATTTTAAACAGGCCAATTATATGTAATATATATATGTATAAATATATATATGCACACACAAATATAATAATATCAGCTATACTTTGTTTACTTGTGTCTAAAAACACTGTCCTTGTGCCAGGTATATGAAAGGGCCCATTAATTGCAAGATTTAACATTAGAATTCTGCAACAAATATATATATATATATATATATATATATATATATATATATATATATATATATATATATATATATTCTCTCACTTTTTCCCCTGCAATTGTGAGCTAACATCTACAATTCTGAGAATTTGAATTTCTGAGAATTCCGAATTGTGAGGAAACTTTTTTTCTATCATTCGATCAGAGAATTCTTAGAATTGTAACATGTAAACTCAGAATTCTGAGAAAAAAATCTCATAATTCTAACTTTTTTCTCAGAATTCAGAATGTATATATAAACGCTCTCTCTCTCTCTCTCTCTCTCTCTCTCTCGCCTCGCTCTCTCTCTCTCTCTCTCTCTCTCTCTCTCTGCTGGTTGCATTGTTATGTGGTTACTAAGATGTTACTAGTATATAAGGCATTTCTGTCTGAAGCACAAACATTGCAGCACATACTCCAAATTTTACGTTATGATAGGGACTGTCCTACAGTATGGGAAATATTAAGTCCATACATTATTTACCCAGCCATCATTTTTTTAATGAATGTGATTTTACAAAACTGGGTCTTGTGTAGAGAAACAGAAGTGAAGTCTTCTCACATAATTGCCTGTGCTTATCCTCTTGACAGTTTTATCACTGTCTTGTTAGTGTTCATTTGTAGACCCAGCCTCTCATTAGCTGTCCCTCAGGCTGTGTGCAAATACAATATAAACCGTAAGAACTGCACCACTGGGTAGCAGTATAATATCCACCTTCATGGAATTTTTTTGACTTGTGTAGTTTATATCCATCAAATGGTCAGTTAAGAGTTCAGCTCAGAGAAAGTGTCCTGGACTGTTCATCACTCACAACAAGCATCAGTGTGGCCTGCCGAAGGGGACAACAGCTCTTAACTGGGACAGATTAACCTGTGATTGCACCAGTCAACCTGTGGCTCTGACATATTGTGCCTCGTGACGCTGATCTGGGGTCAGATGTGCACTTAATCATAGTGAATTGTAAGATAATCGCTGGGGAAGATAAGCTGAGATGTGCAGTGGAGATTGGTGAATAGGTGGAACTTGACAAGTTAACTTCCAGCTCCTCAAGTCGTAAGCTCTTTTTCAGGACTTCAGTGTGAGAAAATGGGTTTGTTTCAAATCATAGTGAGCTGCCTACCCAGGGAGCATTTAAAGGCATTTTAAGTGTATTCACAGTGTTGGTGCCATTTGTTGTTTCATATCTATTTTTCACTGAAAAGACAATGTCAGGATGAATTGCAAAAAGAACATTGTAAAAAAAAGAAAGGAAATGTCAATGAAATGTTGATTTATAACGATAACGATATATACAAAATATACAAATTAACCAAAAAAGAAAGAAGCTATATATATATATATATATATATATATATATATATATATATATATATATATATATATATATATATTTACATTTAATTTTAAATAATTCATCAGTGCTTTAAGTAGACATTTGAAGCATATTTTGTCATTTGAAAGTTTTTCTTTTTTCCAGATTAAATATAGTAATAATAATAATAATAGTAATTGTATTATTATATTTAGTTTCCAAAATAATCATAATAATTTTTTTTTATTATAAATATAAATATTATCATATATATATATATATATATATATATATATATATATATATATATATATATATATATATATATATATATACAAAACAAGTATTATAAATTAAAAAGCATTGTGTCATTAGCTTAGGAACATGACAATTCTATTGAAATCAATTGTGATCTAGTCACTGAAGTGCCATTTTAATTAGGATGTTGCCTCAGCAGACAGTTGCCAGTGTAGACAGTAGAGAGCTGAATAGGAACACAGCCACTCTCTCTGTTCAGGTGTGTGAGAGAGAAAGAGCAGGGTAAAGGGGAGAGATAGCTCGAGGTGTGATCTTATCTGATGTTAGCTGAAGAATGACACCATAATGGAACAGCAAGGGTGTAATTATTCTCTTCTCCTCTTCTCTCCTCGCTCCCTCCTTCTCTCCACCCCTTCATGCTCTGCCCTCTCTGACAATTGAAGATTAATGGCAGAGATAAGCGCTGGTTCCTGCCTGTCTCCACCGCATCCAGTCGCAGGCCCGCTTGGTGAATTGGAATCCCTGTTTCAGATCACTTCTCACTCTCATGGTGTAAATCTTGCTCAGGGTGTAAAGTTTGGTATGCTGGATTATGAATGTGTGTATGATGGCCAAAACATTCATATGGATTTGACATCAGCATGTTCTTGTCATCATATTTTATGTTCAGAGGAACAGAACCCCTTAGCTAAGGTTTGAGCATCATAAATATAAATTAAGCCTAACTATTGGGTATTTATTTATTCATTTGCATTTTAACTTTTTTATATACATTTTTTATTTTATTTAATTTATTATTATTTTTTATTTTTATTCTTTAATAAAATGACACATGCATACGTATGTTTGAACAGTGTTTTCACATGTTTCAGCTATTTTGCACATATATTTTACTGGTAAATAGTTACTAAGAAACAGAAGTCATAAAAAATATAATTTTTAATTTATTTAAAAATAAAATAAGTAAATAAATAAAATAAAACATAAATTAAATAGTTGACATTATACATGAACATATTGCAAATAGTTAATAAAAAAAATAATAATAATAAACATCTCTGCTAGGCGTACTGGTTTGACCTCAACACATTGCAAAAACTTCCTTGAAATATTTAAAAATGCTAAAATAATAAATCTGGTGTTTAAAATGAAGACCAAATTATTAGTACAATTATTGTGTTACTTAATGTTTGTGTTGCCTTATGTTAATGCAATTCTATACGCCTGTCACTCTGAGATGCCTACAAATAAGGCAGAAATGACTTTGCATCCACTAAAAATCATCAAAACACCATCCGATTAAATAACACTCAGCAAAAATTAAGTTGGTGCAGAGAAAAGGTCCTGCAGCATTTGAGTGCACTTAAATTTGAACTTTTATATTTAATGCAATAATGTTTTGGCATTTTAAGCATTCAGCGAAGGGCCACGTTATGTGTGATTTTGTGGTGTTATATAGTTTAATATAGTTGGTTAAAGTATGTGTTTGTGTGTATATACCCTGCAGACACAGGTGTGTGTTTGTGTGTGTGTGTGTGTGTGTGTGTGTGTGTGTGTGTGTGTGTGTGTGTGTGTGTGTGTGTGTGTGCGCGTGTGTGTATCACCTCTGTGATACAGGTTTAGGGGGGAATTGTGTTTCAGCATTACAGAGGGTCTTTCCTTAATCCATTCACACCCTCCGAGTGACCCGAACTCAGGAGTCTGTCCACTGACCGAGACTCAGAGAGAGCAAGAGAAAGGCCTGGAATAAAGGAGAAGAGATTATCCTCCATTCCTGATGTAATTCACTCTGTGTTTCCATACCAAACGCCTGAGAGATTCCCACTGAAGTCCAGCATTTGAGAAACGTCACACGTGACCGTCCACATAATCCCCACAAAGAGGGTAAACTGACACCCATCATGATCCATATCATTTGAATACTATTTCGTTTGATTTACTTTGATATATTGAAAAGCCAAATATCAGACTAGAAAATTACTAGGCTTTTAATTTACTGATAGTGTAACATTTATTTATACATAGAATAATAGTCCTTTCAAAACCTACTGTATATTTTCCCTTCAGTTTTTTTTATATATATTTGTGGGAACACTGATGTTTATAAAATGATAAAATATCCAGTTAAATATCTTGTCATTATTATAACATAATTTAAACAGTAACCCACTAACTTTATTTTCAGCAAAAATTTTTAATTATTTGAACGTCAATTTGTAATATTCTAAGAATGTTCAATGTCATGTTTAGAATATTTAAAGTTTAAAATAAGTTTTTTTAGAATGTTAATCAAGATCAAAGACATTCAGAGAATGTTGATCTCAGTTTACTTCCAACGCTATGAGAAAGTATAGCAAATATGAATAAAGTTATCAGGACCTTCCATAAAAATCACATTTATATAACTTTTGAAAATGTTAAAGCTGATGAACATCCATCCCTGATGGACATCATTAAATCTGTAGCTCTTCGTTTACAGCACAAAATAGACATGTAAACATAAAAATAATTATAGTTTTACTACAAAACCTACAGATGGTAACATCTCTAGTCATAAATATTTAACATTACTAAATCAACCTAAATACTGTAATTCATACAAACAAATTTTATTTTTATGCTATAAATCAGGTAAAAAATCTCTTTATATAGGCAACAATTGCAGGTTACTTATTTTTAACAGACCAGGAAAAGTACAGTGCATATCAATTTGTTGCATTCATCACAGTTTATATTTGAATATGTTATATTAGGATCAGTTATTACATGTTTTTGAGCCATTACTTCGGTCATGGAGTCTCTCAGAGGTTCAGGGTTAGGAATAGAGCTGGTGTTGATGGTGGTGACAGCCGATAGCTTCGTATTAAAAGCTTTCTTTGAGATCATTTATGTCAAACCTGGAGCAGGTGAGTGCGTGTTGAATCAGGTTGAGTTCAGAGCGAGGCGTCAGCTTAAATTTCTGTTGATTTGGAGGAGGAGCGTATAGTCAGAATTTCCCTTCATATGAAATACACTTCATATCTGAGAATCAATAGCTGTACATGGGCGTATGATCGTTTATGCATATTTAGTTTATGTTCATTCATTTGGAAGAGGTGATTAATTCAATTGAGAAAATTGAATTTACATAGTGAGATTACATGCATATTTTTATTCTGTTTGTTTGAGTGTCCGTTTTATTTAATTATAATAATCCTGCATTAGATTGAAGGCAACCTTATACCTCACTGTGACTCTGAGTGAATATTGTGTCACACGGAGACTCCCTGAGTACATTGAAAATACAGTCTTTCAACATGAAGACTTTCCTTTTTCTGAAGTCATGAGTTTGCTCCTTCGAGGATGACAGTAGAGAGCAGGATAAACACAGTCCTGCTGCCCCCTGCTGGAGGAATCCCCGATCACACTCCTGAACATCTTATCAGTGTATATAATAGCAATATTCACAAGGTCCAAGGGCCAAGGTTCATCTAATGCAGTGATTCTGGAAAATGACGTCATACGGTGACTCACCATGACCTGACAGTTCTATAATAGGATATAATCTCTATAATATCATAATCCGTCAGTGTGATTTATAGTGAGCAATTCAAAATGTTTTTTTTTTCTTTTTAAGGTTAATATATATATATATATATATATATATATATATATATATATATATATATATATATATATATATATATATATATATATATATATACTGAACACAAAATCATCACTCTAAAAAGATTTATTATTGTAGTAAATAATTGCATCATTATTTACATGGGCCTAATATTTGAGGAATGTATGTATTGACAGTTTATGATAAAAAAAAAAACAGCTAATGAGATTTCACTGGTGGTGATTTTTTTTCCTCCTCATATATAACATTTGATGCATAAGCAGATAAATAGTATAAGAGCTAAATACTTCACATCTCTGCAATAAAATATGCAAGCAAAAAAAAAAAAAAAGTATTAAATTGGCTTAAAGTCTAGAGTAACTGAAAGAAGAAAATGTAAAAATAATTTTTTAACCAATAACACGTCATCCACATGATTTTTAGGTTCTTAGAAGGAAAGCTAGAAAAAAATAAAAGACATTTATGAAATGTTTTTAAAAGCATTTTGATGTTGTTGTTCTTAAACATAAGTGCAATAAAATATTTTTAGTGGCCCATAAATATATTTGAACACTTGAAACATGCATTAGATAAAATATCAAAACAAATGGCATTCATTTTAAAGAAACAGCACAAGCAAAACATCTGAGACACTCTTATCTAATGCAATGACTTTTTTAAGATTAAAATACCCTTTAAGCCTTTGTATGAATAGCCTATGAGTACAATACAATTTTGCGGCAAACATAATTCAGCTAAGTTTAGTTTTGCAATGCACTTCATAGTTAATGTGGCAGTTTCTAACTAATGGACTCAGTTCAGCTCCAGTCTGAAAATCATCGCCTGTTAAACAGATTTTTTGCTGTGTTTTTCTCTTTAGTACATCATGATCTCTTTGGGTGCATCCTCAGTTGGTTTCTCCTGCTCTTTGCGGCGAGTGTACGCAGCGTGGACGTACAGATAGACCACGAGGATGGCCAGCGAGTTGAGGCCGATGTACGGTATCAGGAGGAAGAACCCTGCCTTAGCGTAATTTTTGGATTCTTCAACTCCACGTTGGCTTCATCTGCTTTCACCAGTGTCTGGAACATCTCGCCCAGGAAGATGTTCGACACGTACAGAATCAGTGCCAGGGTGGCCACACTTACTGGACAAGAGATAAGACACATTAGTAAACTTTCCCACGCACAGAGTCAACAGAGTAGACGTGTGATGGACTGAATTCAGGGATCAACTTGAACATGAACGAAATCTGAACGGGGAACGCTTTCACTCTCATGAGAAACTTACAATCATATTGAAGCCTGTTTCTGCCAGGAGATAAAAACCTCTTTATCCTACAATTATTACTTTTTTTCTTGCAGTTTTGAGAAAAAATAAATATATATTTTCCTCAGAAATGTAAGATATTAATTCAGGATTGTTAGATATAAACTTGAAATTGAAAAGTCCATGCAGAATTCTGACTCTTACAAGTTCTGAATTTACTATCTCACCATCCCTGACTTTCTTTTCTCGGTAAATCTGAAAGAGTATATGATTATTATACTATAACTATAATATCATATTATCATAATATTATATCATATACTATACTATAAATTTTGCTGTCAGGAAATTGTAGATATAAAGTTAGGAATTACTAGAGTATATACTAATTAAGACCACTAAAACTTAAAATTTGGAATTGTTATCCTCACAATTTCTGACTTTTCCTCCTTGAACAAGGTCTCAGAATTGAAAGATACAGTATAAAGTCAATATTGTGAGATATAATCATGAGATAATAATAGACTTGTTTTTTTCAGTTTTGAGAAAAAAAGTCAAAATGCTCAGAATTGTGATTCAGAATTTATAATATGTGGATAAAGGTTAACTTGCAAAGTTTATATATCATAATTATGACTTATTTTTAGTATTGCACTTTATATAATTTTACATTTTAATCGCATAATTGTGAGTTTATGTATTGAAGTAAATTAAAGAGTTCTATAAAAAAAACTATTCAGAGAAAAAAAAATATCTCACAGAATTGCGAGATATAGAAAGTAAATTTATGTCTTGAATTTTGAATTCACATTTGGAGAAATTTGGAGTTACCCTTTTTTTTTTTTTTTTTTTTTTTTCGTGATAGCAACAGGATTCTGTTTAATACTATTGGAATGACTGGATTCTGAACGTGAAATTTAGCTGACTAACTGTGAATGTGACCAAAAATTTACTCAAATGACTTGGAATGTCTTTTTAAAATCATTTAAAAAGTTCTAACCTTTAAAAAGAGTGAAGAATTAAAATGAAGAGGTCAAATGCAAGCCAAATAGTGTTTGAGATTCAGATGTGTTGGTGTGAGGGAGTGTTTGCTCACCGCTGAGTCCACTGCATGTGTACAGTCCTATCGGTCC